>NC_044916.1:23463500-23503077 GCF_003576645.1 Ipomoea triloba | reverse complement strand
TTTCGGGTTGGTATCAGCTTTATGGACCTAGGTGGGGCCAAACTAGGGACCATAATGATGAACCTTCGTCCAAGGGATCACGAACGAGACTTGGGGCAGGACCGTAATCCCCATGTCCAGATCCGATTTCGGTCTAGTCAAAGAAATTTGTATCCTCAATAAGGTCTCTTGCTTCTAGTCAGAAACTAAGTAACGTTTTCATAATTGAAGACAACTAGAAGTCATAATTGTGGCATTGACATGTGTGATAGACAGGGATAGTTCTGAAAACCTATCCTGTATGAAAAGAAATCAAAGGCAACCTAGTTTGATAAACTAGGAAGTTTGATAAGGAAATGTGTTGTGACTTATATACTCATTATATGCTTGTGATTATATGGCATTAATTGTTGATTGCAGTAATGAAAGGCATGGACCCCATATTTGGTAATGTGTATTTACCCTTATGAATTATTTGTCAAAACTTTTATCTGATGGAAGTGACAAATGGATTACCTTACTTAGCCGTTGTGCTAATTACACTTCACCGTGTACGTCATTTCAGATGTCATCCAGTGAAGGATCCTGTAGCCCGGCAAACACTCCTGATCATGTTTGCCCGGGACCTACTTTTGTTGGTCAGACTTTGCATGACACGCCGGACAGAGACCCCTATTCTCCACCCGATTCTCAAAGCTCTCCAGACTATACTCCAGCGTCCCCTGACTATACTCCAGCAACCCCAGTCAGCCCAGTAAATATCTTTTGGTAACCTTAGTTTTGGCTGACTCTAGTCTGTTAGGTTGTGGAGGACCCGGAGTTTGTAATAACAGCCGTCGGGCAAATTCTTATAAATACCTTTTGATATTAATATATATGCCTAAAATATTATATTTTGATGTTTGGGGTGTTGATGTTGAGTGTGTTTCTTTTAGCCTGTGCACTTAGAGTGGAAGTTTTATCAAAGAGGTGATAGGCTTCACTCTAAGTGTGGCGGTAGCACCCAGTTTACTGCTGTAAGATGTAAGCTTCCGTAGCGTTATATTACGCATATTGTAATAGTTGTCGGAGCAGAAATTGGGGTGTTGCAAAGTGGTATCAGAGCATGGTTTTGAGGTCCTTACTTTGGGATGTCCTTTGAGGAAAGATTTTTCAAAGAATATGTTTGAGAACAAATATGGGATTTGTGTTTTCCCTTTTTCTGCTTATATGCTTAAATGTTTAGCATTATATGATCTGAGTAGGCAAATGACTATTATATGACTCGTCTAGAGGGAAAATGATTAAGATGATATTGAAATTGTTGCCTATTATGTGTATAAATTGCTATTCGTAAAGGTTGCAGGTAGAACCTCGGCCGATGAGTAAGGATAGGGTGTTGATGTAATCAAGTTTTACAAACCTTTATTTAGTTTTGGATAACCCATGGATATCCTTACTTAGCCGTCGTGCTAACTGCACTTCAATGTGTTTCTTATCAGTTGCAGATTAGTGTGGGCCCTGTAGCCGATGAGCTCGGAATAGAAGGGAAGTACAGGTTGAGGTCTACTCTTTGATGTAGACAGGGATTGTTATTAATGTTGTAAGTTTAGCCTGTGCACTTAGAGTGGAGTTTGTCAAAGAGGTGATAGAATTCACTCTAGGTGTGGCGGTAGCACCCAGTTTACTGCTGTAAGATGTAAGCTTCCGTAGCGTTATATTACGCATATTGTAATAGTTGTCGGAGCAGAAATTGGGGTGTTGCATAAGGCCTCATACTTTGAAATGAAACTAAGTCGAGTTTTCAAATAGAATGAGTTAGGCTCTGTCGCAAGTTAGTATAAGAGCCTATGATTCGAGTCAGCCTAGGGTTCGAGTCAGTTTAAGTTGACCTTGTTGGAGTTGGAGCTGGAGCTGGAGGCCGGAGGCCGGACAGAGAACGGGGTACCTTGCCATTCCGTGTATAATATGTGATTTAATTGTTGCGTAGTATAATTACTACTTGTCATTGCATATATATGCTGATTGTTGGTCATATTGGTTTAAGTCGGCTGTTGACATGATGCCTTGCTACTGTTATGCCATGGTAGGGATACCTACCTGATGAATATGATTAATGGTTAGACCCTCGAATTCTAACTTCTAACTTTAAGAGAGCTAACTCAGAATCGCTTGTTCAGCAAGATGCCTCCTAGACGAAGCGTACCTGCTAGGGAAAGCAATGATGTCTCGGCGATGGACCGTATGGCCATGGCAATGGAACAGATTTGAGTCATCTGTTTGGACAATAGTAAGGAGGAACTTGGCAGACTCTTGATTAATGAGTGCCAGATGTAGGAAATTAAGGGGAGTAATTCGGACTGAGAGTCTGAAAGTTTGGATTGTAAGTGTCAAAGCCAAAAGGAAAAATCGTGGCCTGAAATGCTTTTGAGTTTCGGGGACGAAACTCTTTTTAAGGAGGGTAGACTGTAACCCCTCGTCTTTCCGATAAGTCTAAGGGTCGGAAAATATATCTTTAGGCTATGACATTCATAAGATGATCTCCCGATATGTCAAGGGAATTTTTATACGGAGGTATAGTTGTCATTAAGCTGCGATCGTTCGTGCCGGTCACGAACCGTAAAATTTTCGAGGACGAATTTTCAGCTCGGATTTCCTTAAAAATTGATGATTAGGCATGTTATGACTAAGTATGAACTTCCTGCTTAGTTAAGTTGAAATTGGATGAGCTATAAGGGTCGAAATTTATTTCTGATCGTACACCGCGAAATTTCCGCAGTGTACCGAACCTAGCCCATTTTGGAGCTTTTGACTGGAATAAATTTGTGGTTTCGAAAATTATTCTTTCTGGATTATTTNTATAAGGCCTCATACTTTGAAATGAAACTAAGTCGAGTTTTCATAAGTAATGGTTGAATCAATGTCTATGATGAGATGGGTGATGCTAGCTCCAAGAAGCTAGACGTTTGATGTCTGAGAATTGGGATATAGTGAAGTTGTCAGGTATCGTTGTGGAAATTCGCGTGTGTAATGTGAATATGATTAAATTTATGCTTATTTGTTTATATTATCGCAATTTACAAGCATGAAAGCATATCAGTCATTAGGAAATTCTATGCTATGGTCATTTGGTAAGTTAAATCATCTTTACCTATAAATGAGAGGCTTACGGGTTCTTACTTAGCCGTCGTGCTAACGGGTGCTTCATTGTTGCCCTTTAACAAATGTCATCCAGCAATGAGTCGTATAGTTCGGTAACTTCACCGAACTATAATGGCTCAGTTTTTGGATATGGAGTCTATGTACAGCATATGATAGGGGAGGACCCCTACGTACCCGACCACACTCTGCTAGCTCCTGACGATTCCTTCTCACTATCCAGCTCTCTTGTGTCTCTGGTAGATGCTCATCCGGCTCGGTGGGGCTACTACCCAATAGAAGTTTTNGCTTACGGGTTCTTACTTAGCCGTCGTGCTAACGGGTGCTTCATTGTTGCCCTTTAACAGATGTCATCCAGCAATGAGTCGTATAGTTCGGTAACTTCACCGAACTATAATGGCTCAGTTTTTGGATATGGAGTCTATGTACAGCATATGATAGGGGAGGACCCCTACGTACCCGACCACACTCTGCTAGCTCCTGACGATTCCTTCTCACTATCCAGCTCTCTTGTGTCTCTGGTAGATGCTCATCCGGCTCGGTGGGGCTACTACCGAATAGAAGTTTTACCGGGTAGCGACCCCCTAGAGTTCATTGTACATTACCCATATCTCTGGGATCCCACTTCCCCCGAGGGAGAATGGTATATGGTCATTGTCACTGATCGCTCCTTGGATCACCTTATGTGGTTGGAGGGCGAATGGCATCTAGTTTGGGGAGAGTTTGAGATCCCAGTGTATCGTATGATCTGATAGGTGGTGGAGGTCAAGTCGGGGTAGTCTAAAACTCTCTTTTTGTGTACATACTCTGCAGCAGTCTTAGTAGATCAATTGCCAAACTTGGCATTGTGATTATGTATATATATCTAACTTATGTTTTGGGGTTCTAAGGATGTCGTTATCACACCTATGAACTTATATATATATATATAAGTATGTGTATGTTTGGAATGTTTAACTTATACCTCAACTGTTGTCGAGTCAGGTAATGAAAATTAGCCTGTGCACCTAGTGATGAACCGCTAAAGGCTAGCTGGGTTCGACCTAGGTGTGGCGGTGATGCTCCCGGTTGTAAGG
Organism: Ipomoea triloba; assembly: GCF_003576645.1. NCBI lineage: Eukaryota > Viridiplantae > Streptophyta > Magnoliopsida > Solanales > Convolvulaceae > Ipomoea > Ipomoea triloba. The sequence goes on along the minus strand of NC_044916.1, from coordinate 23,498,884 downwards.
TTGACCAACCCGGGGTGTCACAAACTCCATCGAAATACATCTTCGAAGGGGGTAGGACTTCAATGATAAGTACATCCTCATCAGACAGATCATCAGATAACTTCCATTCAGTAGGTATTGGATGATCTGCTAAGAAATCAGCTAAAGCTTGCCCTTTGACAGACTTTTGTGGCACATAGACGATTTCAAACTGTTGAAACAATAAATACCACCTTGCTAGACGGTCAGAGAGAACGACCTCCGCCATAACATACTTTACTGGGTTTGCTTTTGACATAAGTTGAATGGTATGAGCTTCAAAGTAGTGTTTGAGCTTTTTAATGGCGAACACTAGTGTCAAACATAGCTTCTCAATTGGGGGGTACTTTAACTCATTCGGTGTCATCATTCTACTGAGATAATAGAGGGCATTTTCTTTTCCCTTGTCATTCTCCTGAGCAAGCAAAGCACCTACAGAGTTTTCTTGGGTGGAGATATAAAGGATCAGTGGGCGACCGTGTATAGGAGTAGTTAACACGGGTGGCTTCTTCAAGTATGACTTGATACTCTCAAACGTGTTCTTGCACGCATCATCCCATATAAACGGAATGCCTTTCTTCATTAACCGACTAAAGGGTTGACATCTTCCTGCTAGGTTTGATATAAACCTTCGGATGTATGCCAACTTCCCTTGTAAGCTTTTAAGTTCATGAAGATTTCTTGGTTCAGGCATTTTCATTATAGCGTCGATCTTAGCTTGTTCGATCTCGATGCCCCTATGTCGAACAGTGAACCCAAGAAACTTTCCAGCAGCAACCCCAAAAGCACCTTTATAGGGATTCATCTTAAGTTGAAACTTTCGCAAGCGGTCAAAGACTTTTCTTAAATGTCCCAAGTGATCTGTGCGAAGTTTTGACTTCACAACCAAGTCATCGACGTAGCATTCCACCATTTTGTGAAGCATGTCATCAAATATTCTCTGCATAGCCCTTTGGTATGTAGCACCTGCATTTTTCAAACCAAAGGGCATCACTTTGTAGCAGTAGATGCCTTTAGGCGTTCGGAACGCTGTCAACTCCTCATCTTCAGGCGCCATGCGAATCTGATTGTAACCAGAGGAGTCATCCATGAATGACATGATCTCGTGCCCAGTCACGGCATCTATCATTAACTCTGTGATGGGAAGTGGGAAGTCATCTTTCGGGCATGCAACATTAAGATNTTGTGGAAATTCGCGTGTGTAATGTGAATATGATTAAATTTATGCTTATTTGTTTATATTATCGCAATTTACAAGCATGAAAGCATATCAGTCATTAGGAAATTCTATGCTATGGTCATTTGGTAAGTTAAATCATCTTTACCTATAAATGAGAGGCTTACGGGTTCTTACTTAGCCGTCGTGCTAACGGGTGCTTCATTGTTGCCCTTTAACAAATGTCATCCAGCAATGAGTCGTATAGTTCGGTAACTTCACCGAACTATAATGGCTCAGTTTTTGGATATGGAGTCTATGTACAGCATATGATAGGGGAGGACCCCTACGTACCCGACCACACTCTGCTAGCTCCTGACGATTCCTTCTCACTATCCAGCTCTCTTGTGTCTCTGGTAGATGCTCATCCGGCTCGGTGGGGCTACTACCGAATAGAAGTTTTACCGGGTAGCGACCCCCTAGAGTTCATTGTACATTACCCATATCTCTGGGATCCCACTTCCCCCGAGGGAGAATGGTATATGGTCATTGTCACTGATCGCTCCTTGGATCACCTTATGTGGTTGGAGGGCGAATGGCATCTAGTTTGGGGAGAGTTTGAGATCCCAGTGTATCGTATGATCTGATAGGTGGTGGAGGTCAAGTCGGGGTAGTCTAAAACTCTCTTTTTGTGTACATACTCTGCAGCAGTCTTAGTAGATCAATTGCCAAACTTGGCATTGTGATTATGTATATATATCTAACTTATGTTTTGGGGTTCTAAGGATGTCGTTATCACACCTATGAACTTATATATATATATATAAGTATGTGTATGTTTGGAATGTTTAACTTATACCTCAACTGTTGTCGAGTCAGGTAATGAAAATTAGCCTGTGCACCTAGTGATGAACCGCTAAAGGCTAGCTGGGTTCGACCTAGGTGTGGCGGTGATGCTCCCGGTTGTAAGGTTGACCAACCCGGGGTGTCACAAACTCCATCGAAATACATCTTCGAAGGGGGTAGGACTTCAATGATAAGTACATCCTCATCAGACAGATCATCAGATAACTTCCATTCAGTAGGTATTGGATGATCTGCTAAGAAATCAGCTAAAGCTTGCCCTTTGACAGACTTTTGTGGCACATAGACGATTTCAAACTGTTGAAACAATAAATACCACCTTGCTAGACGGTCAGAGAGAACGACCTCCGCCATAACATACTTTACTGGGTTTGCTTTTGACATAAGTTGAATGGTATGAGCTTCAAAGTAGTGTTTGAGCTTTTTAATGGCGAACACTAGTGTCAAACATAGCTTCTCAATTGGGGGGTACTTTAACTCATTCGGTGTCATCATTCTACTGAGATAATAGAGGGCATTTTCTTTTCCCTTGTCATTCTCCTGAGCAAGCAAAGCACCTACAGAGTTTTCTTGGGTGGAGATATAAAGGATCAGTGGGCGACCGTGTATAGGAGTAGTTAACACGGGTGGCTTCTTCAAGTATGACTTGATACTCTCAAACGTGTTCTTGCACGCATCATCCCATATAAACGGAATGCCTTTCTTCATTAACCGACTAAAGGGTTGACATCTTCCTGCTAGGTTTGATATAAACCTTCGGATGTATGCCAACTTCCCTTGTAAGCTTTTAAGTTCATGAAGATTTCTTGGTTCAGGCATTTTCATTATAGCGTCGATCTTAGCTTGTTCGATCTCGATGCCCCTATGTCGAACAGTGAACCCAAGAAACTTTCCAGCAGCAACCCCAAAAGCACCTTTATAGGGATTCATCTTAAGTTGAAACTTTCGCAAGCGGTCAAAGACTTTTCTTAAATGTCCCAAGTGATCTGTGCGAAGTTTTGACTTCACAACCAAGTCATCGACGTAGCATTCCACCATTTTGTGAAGCATGTCATCAAATATTCTCTGCATAGCCCTTTGGTATGTAGCACCTGCATTTTTCAAACCAAAGGGCATCACTTTGTAGCAGTAGATGCCTTTAGGCGTTCGGAACGCTGTCAACTCCTCATCTTCAGGCGCCATGCGAATCTGATTGTAACCAGAGGAGTCATCCATGAATGACATGATCTCGTGCCCAGTCACGGCATCTATCATTAACTCTGTGATGGGAAGTGGGAAGTCATCTTTCGGGCATGCAACATTAAGATCTCGGAAGTCAACGCATACACGGATTTGGCCGTATTCTTATGCACAGGCACAATGCTGGATATCCAAGTTGGATATTTCACTTCACGAATAAATCCAGCCTCTATAAGTTTGTTGACTTCTCCTTCAATTGAGGGAATGAGTTCAGGGCGAAAGCGTCGTTGAGCTTGCTTGACTGGACGACATGCCTTTTTCACGGCCAAGCAGTGCACAGCCACCTTTGGGTCTAACCCTGGCATCTCTTTGTACGTCCATGCGAAGACATCGATGTACTCTTTCAATAGTTCGACATAGATTTTTTCATCTTCATTAGAAAGGAGTGTGCTGGTGAAGATAGGCCGAGGATTCTCAAGGGTTCTTAAATCAACCTCCTTTAATTCATCTATTGCGGCTCGTACCCCTTCCTCTAACTCATGGGGTGCTTCTTCTGCGTCTTCCCCCTCAATCGGGGTCTCATCACATAATGTGATATGAAATGATGATACCACCTCGTCTTGACTTGACGTCACCTCACAACTTAAATCAATGCTACCCTCTTTTGCATTTTGCACTCGAGTATGTACAATGGTCTTTGGCTGAACCTTCAAAATTTCACCACATGAAACCTGAATATCATCTTCTCGTCTCATACAAGATGGAACTATGCTCCTAAGCCTTTTTGATGGCTCTATTTCAGTAGGCGAGTTGGGGGATTTCTTTGGAACTTGAGTAGGTCCAATTCTGTCATGTACCGATTTTCTCTTAGCGGGTCTAGGTCCCGACCCAAGTCTATTGAAGACTGATTGTCGTGATTCTGCCTTGCCAATTCTATCAAAAACAGATTGCCTTTTATCACCTTCTTCCTCATCAGCAGAGGTGATGCAATTACTTGTGGCTCTGTTAATAAAGATTCGCACCGGTTTCGGGGGAACATAGCCTAATCCCTTGCGTGCATGTGGCTCCTGCTGGTTTGACTTGCCTCTACCACCGGCTTCTGGAATGAGCCTACCCAATTTCTGTGGTTCCTTGGGGTCGAAGCCTGCTTTAGACAGGAGTTTATAGGCATTGGGGTCGAAACCATCTGTGCATTTCGCGAGCAATATCTGACTTGTTCCCACCCGCCCTTGATCCTCCAACGGGTTGGCCAGAGTAGCTTTTAATGGTTCAATTCTTGTCAGTGGGAAAACAAGTTCCTTATCACAATGACTTTGGTCTACGACTTGTTTACCCTTCCATTTCGGATCGGGAGGTGTATCATTACTGCTCTTATCAACATCGTCTTCAACAACTTGTTTCTTTAAGTAAAATTTCGCATCTGCAAAGTATGACTCTGCCTCGGTGAATGGGATTTCATCGGCGACGACCTTCTCTATTACACCGCCTTTCTCAAACATTAAGCATTGGTGCCATGATGAAGGAACTACTCCATTCTCATGTATCCAAGGTTGACCCAACAACAGATTGTAGGATGTCCTTGCATCTATCACATAACACAAAGTACTTGAACTCAAAGATCCAATCCTGAGATCGAGTCTAATAATACCCAGGGCTCTTTGCCCACATTGATTAAATCCTTGGATCATCAAGCGGCTTTGCGAGAGCTCATCAGTTGAAATACCAAGTTCTTTCACAGCTCGGAGTGATAGAATATTCACGGACGATCCTTGATCAATCAAAATTCTTTTAATCTTTTGCTCGCGAGCATAACGCTCAACGAACAGTGGGCGATTGTGAGGTGTTCCACCCAGTAATAGATCTTCATCTTTGAAAGTTACCCCGGTGGTGAAACATGTAGCCTTGTGGACTTGGATCTCGTCGCTTCCTTCAACCACAGGGAATGAACATTCTCCAACTTCAACATGTTTTTCCTTAGTATTCAAGCCAGCCCCAAGAATATCTATCCCATGTTGATGAAACACCTTTGGCATATATTGAGCCAAGGTAACTGGTGCTCGCGGCTTGTTGGGATGCCTCTTCTTCTTCACGTTAGAGACGTGGTCTCTTGCTGGCTTTTTCTTAATCCATTGCTTCGTCATCCTCTTCAATGGCCTAACAGGCCCAACATTATTCCTTTGCTTTCTGCAGGTAACGAGTACCCAATCCTCTCGTAGACCGAATCAACCTGTGGCAGCTTTGAGTGTTGCCCCCCAGTGTGTTTCACAATAAAGGGAAGCGGGCGTTTGCATTGCTTGCCCCCATCCTTTTCATCATCCTCCACGAGTAATGGTGCAAACATTCCACTCAGTAAGTTCAATCCTCCATCGCGAGCGAGTGCCATCACCATGTCTTTAAAAAAAAAGCATTTTTCAATTGGGTGTCCAAGGAGGCGATGATACTTGCAATATTTGGGGTCATCCACCCTAGAAGCTTTTTCTGGGCGCTTCATCTCTAGTAATTCAATTAACTTGAGTTTTAACAACTCATCAAACATGGGCGAGACGTTAGAGTCCAAGAATGGATACTGTTGTGACACCCCGGGTTGGTCAACCTTACAACCGGGAGCATCACCGCCACACCTAGGTCGAACCCAGCTAGCCTTTAGCGGTTCATCACTAGGTGCACAGGCTAATTTTCATTACCTGACTCGACAACAGTTGAGGTATAAGTTAAACATTCCAAACATACACATACTTATATATATATATATAAGTTCATAGGTGTGATAACGACGTCCTTAGAACCCCAAAACATAAGTTAGATGTATATACAAATCACAATGCCAAGTTTGGCAATTGATCTACTAAGACTGCTGCAGAGTATGTACACAAAAAGAGAGTTTTAGACTACCCCGACTTGACCTCCACCACCTATCAGATCATACGATACACTGGATCTCAAACTCTCCCCAAACTAGATGCCATTCGCCCTCCAACCACATAAGGTGATCCAAGGAGCGATCAGTGACAATGACCATAGACCATTCTCCCTCGGGAGGAGTGGGATCCTAGAGATATGGGTAATGTACACTGAACTCTAGGGGGTCGCTACCCGGTAAAACTTCTATTGGGTAGTAGCCCCACCGAGCCGGATGAGCATCTACCAGAGACACAAGAGAGCTGGATAGTGAGAAGGAATCGTCAGGAGCTAGCAGAGTGTGGCCGGGTACGTAGGGGTCCTCCCCTATCATATGCTGTACATAGACTCCATATCCAAAAACTGAGCCATTATAGTTCGGTGAAGTTACCGAACTATACGACTCATTGCTGGATGACATCTGTTAAAGGGCAACAATGAAGCACCCGTTAGCACGATGGCTAAGTAAGAACCCGTAAGCCTCTCATTTATAGGTAAAGATGATTTAACTTACCAAATGACCATAGCATAGAATTTCCTAATGACTGATATGCTTTCATGCTTGTAAATTGCGATAATATAAATAAATAAGCATAAATTTAATCATATTCACATTACACACGCGAATTTCCACAACGATACCTGACAACTTCACTATATCCCAATTCTCAGACATCAAACGTCTAGCTTCTTGGAGCTAGCATCACCCATCTCATCATAGACATTGATTCAACCATTACTTATGAAAACTCGACTTAGTTTCATTTCAAAGTATGAGGCCTTATAGGAAATGTTGAATATTCCTTGTCGGTTGACCGAATGAACCTGGAACTTGGGCTTGCGGTCATTACCCAAATTCTCTTCTCGGTCCCTTGGACGAAGGTTCATTAGAATGGCCCCTAGTGTGGCCCCGCCTAGGTCCATTAAAATGACACCAACCCGGAGACGACGGAGTCAATACGCTTAAGTGTGCACACCCCCACAGTCTAGCCATACATGAGTGACGTAGAGACTCGGCGAATAGACTTCGCCTAAGTACGAATACAACCGTACGTATTTCATTGACGACCTTCGGTAATTATAGCCCGAGGTAAAAGACAAGAAGGTCCTCGTAACTTCTTGAAACTAAGGTTTTATTCATTTTAAACATGAACTACTCTTGTTCCGACAATACGCTCACCTTTCCTACTCATACACCCTTCAACATGTAGTACTTAAGTTCACATATCACGACAACAACCAACATGGCATGATTACACTATCAAATTCTTTCCTATGCTTACCACGCACTTTATTAACTCATTCACGTTCACAACACATAGTTCACATACACTACCTATACCTATACATATATAACATTAACATACCTATACTCATATATATCATATATATACGGTATATAATATAATATATATATCGATAGCATGTAATTGGTAATATAACATATAATATAGGTATACAAAAGGTATATGGTACATGATATAATGTATTTGGGTAATACATATATTTTACAACATAATATATATATGTGTTACGGTATATATATATATCATATATATAATATGTATTTTATACACATATATATATATTATACCACACACACACGTAATGTATATATATATATTACACACCCCCGTAACATATATATATGTATATCACACACACATGTAATATATATACATAACACACACACACATGATATATATATAATACACACATATGTAATATATATACATAAAACCCACACACACATAATATATATATAATACACACACACACGTACATAATATATATATACTACCCACACACACATAATATATATATAATACACACACACACACGTGATATATATATATAACACACACACACGTACACAACATATAAATATCACACACACATACACCATATATATATATATATATCACGTCACACACACATACACAATATATTTATATATACTACTAATTTATGTGTACAACATGTCCAATACACAAAATATTCACAAATTACATACAACTTCATGGATTGGAAATTAATTCACCAATTACCTACTTTGAGTAGCTATAATTCCAACTTGAGGGGTAACTTACCTCAATCTCACTACGAACACAAGAAATTCGAAGATTGAAGCTCGGGATTCAACCTTTGCTCTTAAAATCCTAACATAGAACACAATCATACAAATATGATTCAACAAAATTCTACCCCAAACTATGAACTAGGAGTAAAATATAACTTTTAACCGATTAAATATAAATTTTACCGAACAAATCGCAATCAAAGCTTGGAACTTGCTCTCTCTTTCTCTCTCTCTCTCTCTCTCTCTCTCTCTCTCTCTCTCTCTCACGAACTGCCGTGAAGAAAGAAAAGAAATGAAATGGGATCCTCATCTCATCACATTATATATATATATATATATATGAAATAATAATAATAATATATGGATACTTATCCATAATTATATATAATAATAATAATAATAATATAATATATGGATACTTATCCATAATTATATATAATAATAATATTACTAATAATAATAATAAAATATGGATGAATCTTATCTCATAAGCTTGGTACCAAAATATTAATATTAATATTTTGCACAAAATAATCCTTTGAGATAAAAATTTTACAATAGGTTAATTTCAAACAACATCTGGACCCCCTTTTAAAACAATAACTTGATTTGAAATACGTTGGTCCAGAGTTCGCGAAACAACCTTTGTTTTGAAAGGTACATAATTATAACGAAATATTCTTGACAATGTTTGGATTTAATAATAAATCCGAGATAATCTTAATAAAAAAGAAATTTTTGGGTTTAAAATTTCGGGGTATTACAGAGTTGCACATAGAGGAGGGGCAGGAGCTGGAGTTGTCTTCATCACTCCAGAAGGTGAAGTGTTACCTTATTCATTCACCTTGACAGAGCCATGTTCAAACAATGTTTCTGAGTATCAAGCATTGATACTTGGGCTAGAAATAGCAGTTGACATGAAATAGCTGAGAATTAACATTTATGGAGATTCAAAGTTGGTCGTTAACCAAGTGATGGGTCTGTACGAAGTGAAGAAAGTAGAGTTAGTCCCGTACAACAACTACGCGAAGATACTCATACAATGGTTGGGTGACGTCACGATTGAACATGTACCGAGGAAAGAAAACAAGCAAGCTGACGCCTTAGCCGCATTGGCTTCAACTATTGCTCATCCTACAGCTCGAGTACAAGTATGTCAAAAGTGGGTAGTTCCACCTATTTTCAATGAAGATGGCTCAGTTGATGAAACTGTCGAACTCCCTACTGCTTCCATTTATGACATTAGCAAAGATGACTGGAGGCAGCCGTTGATTGACTACTTCACTAATGGGAAGTTACCAGAAGATCCTCGCAAGAGGGTGGATATAAAGCGCCAAGCTCCTCGCTTCATCTACTATAATGAGACGTTGTATCGTCGTTCATTTGATGGAGTCTGGCTCCGATGTCTAGGAGAAGAGGAGGCATTACAAGCCATGCAAGAATCTCATTCTGGGTCTGTGGTGCGCATCAGTCCGGCCCTAAGTTGCACTTCCACATTAAATGAATGAGTTATTATTGGCCTACAATGGTAAAGAATTGCATAGATTATGCTTGAAGGTGCTAAGCTTGTCAAGTTCATGCAAACTTTATCCATCAACCACTAGAGCCTCTACACCCAACAGTTGCATCTTGGCAGTTTGATGCTTGGGGACTTGATGTGGTTGGCCCAATTACGCCCAAGTCATCTACAGGGCATACATACATATTGGCTGCCACCGACTACTTTTCAAAGTGGGCAGAAGCCGTGGCATTAAAAGAACTAAAAAAAGGAAAATGTGGTAGACTTCATCCCTGTCCATATCATCTATCGATTCGGCATCCCGCGATATATCTTGACTGATAATAAATTGATGGACAAAATCTACAAGCTTTTTGACTTTCAGCAGCGGAACTCCTCAGCGTATTACGCAACTGCGAATGGGCTTGCGGAAGCTTTTAACAAGACCCTATGCAATTTATTGAAAAAAGTGGTCTCAAAATCAAAACGTGATTGGCATGACAGAATGGAAGAAGTGTTATGGGCATATAGAACCACATACCGCACACCTACTCAAAGCACTCCATATTCTTTGGTGTATGGTGTGGAAGCAGTCTTGCCTCTAGAGCACCAAATACCTTCTTTAAGGTTGGCCATACAAGAGGATCTCACTGATGAGGAAAATGCTAAGTTACGCTTAGCTGAGTTAGAAGCCTTGGATGATAAACGGCTGCATGCTCAACAGAGCTTGGAATGCTATGAAACTCGTATGTCAAGAGCCTTTAACAGAAGGGTGAGGACCCGTTCCTTTCAAATTGGTGACAAAGTACTAGCTGTTCGAAGACAAATTATTGTGACACGAAAAACCGGCCACAAGTTCACTCCAAAATGGGATGGTCCCTATGTGGTTCAAGAAGTATACACCGGTGGGGCTTACAAGTTGGTTAGTGAAGATGGTTTGAAGGTTGGTCCAATCAATGGGAGATTCCTAAAGCTCTACTACCCTTAAACTTAGGGTATCAACACAAGTCATGGAAATTTGACGAATGACTCATCCACCAAAAATGTTGCACGTGGATAAACTGCTAAAACATCTCGCTTGTCTATGAGTGGGCCCAAGTCATAGACGCTCCTGACCCGCATGAGCTTAAACTGTGTACGATAAACTCCTGGCCCGCATGAGTTTAAACTGTGAACGGCCCTACCTATTCAAATGGTCTTTTGAATTATGTTTGACTTGATCTCCTTCGCAGGAGTACGTAGGCAGCTTAGAAACACTTTCTCTTCTAAGTTCAGTCATAATTAAATAAATCCTTATGTGTCAAGTTCGTTCGAAACAACTTAGATTCATTGAAGTTTAATCATTTCATTGCATGTTATGATTTAAAGTAGATTCTCTCGTTAGTTGATTTCGGAGTGACTCATTTGGGGTTTATTCAAGCTCATTTTTACACTTGTGATCAAAGAAAATTATTTGCAAGTCTCGTGAAAAGGGAAAAAATAATGAATTTAACTCATGTCGAAGTCTCGTTTCAAAAGAAAAGAATTCATACAAAGTCGAAATAAAAAAGCATAAACTAAAGGAGTACGACATCTAAACATCAAAGATCTACACTATTCGAAAATTCATCAAGTCTTCTTTGTCTGCTTCTAGATCTTTCTTCGCTAAGGAAAACTGATCTTCATCTTCACTTGTCAACATTGGAGTCTCCAGAATGTGTTTCACTGTTTCTTCGTCAGAATTCACAACCTCTTGTGATGTGTTGCACTGTTCTTGAGCCTTAGTCACAAGTTTTTGGAGCTTTGGCCTTACATCACGGATCTTTGTCAACTCCTCCTGTAACACCCCGTAAATTCGTTCAAGCCTTTCGTTCGATAATTAATTCCTTGGGTAATTTAATTAATTCCAATTGGGCTAATTCTTTCAATTTGATATATATATATATATATATATATATATATATATATATATNGTTCTTGGTGTTGGAAATCCTGAAAATTCCTTGTGATTAGCCTATTTTGTTGAATCTCTTTGTTGGATTTCATCTTGATCTTTTGCCTAGTGTTGTATGATCATTGATGGTTTGGATTTCCATGTTTTTGGCCTCTAATTTGGATGAAATGTTGATGTATTTGGTCTGATTTTACCCTCTGGAAACAATTTCTTCGTGTCTGCTTTGCATTCTGGAACTGGGAGTTGAAGTTGACCTTGCGGAGGTCCTCGGCGGTACAATGTAATCCGCCGGGGAGTTCCGCAAGGCCAAGACGGTTGGGTTGAACGGGAGATGGTGTTCCGTTGAGGAGGACCGCCTCCTTCTTGCGGAGGAGTGCGGCGGAGGGCTGAGATCCGTTGATGTGTTCCGCAAGGTCTCTGGGAATCTGCTTCCAGAGACTGTTTTGTGATGTTGTTGTCTGTTGTTTCTCCTTTGTTTCTGATCATGGTTGGATTGTTTTGTGGAGTATTTTGCCATGTCCTTGGAGTATTCATCCATGCCTTTCGTTGGGTATTTATTACCTTGTCTTGGAGATTATTCATGTCTTTAGTTCCCTTTTGGTACTCTTGGTATATTGATTCTTGATATTCATATTACCTGGGAGTTTGTTTGTGTTCATAGATGAGATGAACACTTTGTTTGGTTGTTTTGGGCTGAGGTTGGAGTATGAGTATGTGATGTTGGTTTGTTGGTATCATTGGAGTTTGTTGGGTGAACTATATGTGCTACTATTGTTTGTATTCGGGTTCATTACCCCTGTGATTGGGTTCATTACCCCCGTGATTGGGTCGATGACCCCTGTGATTGGACTTAGGTCCCTGTGACTGGACTACGGTCCCTGTGATTGGGCTCATTACCCCGTGATTGGGTTCATTACCCCCGTGATTGGGTCGATTCACCCCTGTGATTGGACTTCGGTCCCCGTGATTGGGTTTTTACCCCTGTGTACTCGGCTTTTGTTTGGGGTCGGGTTCGATACGATGATTGGTGTGAGGTTTGGTGGTTGGTGTTGGGTTTTCCTTTCGGTTCTTTGGTTATGAGTCCTTGTTTATTCTGTTGATATCTCGTTGTTCTCAATTATGATTGATTGTTCCTTATGAGTGTGTTCAGTTGGTATCTCGTTTGTGGATTCGTTATATATATATATATTCCTTGTTGGATATTGGCTTCGTTTGGATGAGTCTTGGTTCGTGATTCGTTCAGTTTATCATTGTTGAGTATCCGATTTGAACTATTGAACAGTTTGTTGGTGTTTATATTCTATATGGGTGTGTAAACCTATTTACAAACTTATATGTATATCTATACTTCCTTGCGGGTGTGAATGGTGGTTACTTAGCAGTCCTTTGCTAATGGTTCTTGTGTGTTTTCCAGGTTTGCCTTAAAGTCTATGCGTGAGCGCGATAGAGATACACCTGTATGAGGAGGCTTAGATAGTGGATATATTTTTAGATTTATGCTTTGGCCTGTGAGCCATTTGAGACTTTATAAACTCTTGACTAGCGTTTGGATGTTTTGAGACTTGACTTGAAGATTATCGTTTATACAGTTCAGCTTTTATGGTTAGCCTGTGCATCTAGGCTGTGTTATCTTACCTAGATGTGGCATGACGCCCCTTAGGTTTTAAATTCGCTTCCGCTATGTTCTGTTGTTGGTTGAGATAGTCAGCTGTTGTGTTGAGTTTTTATCTATCTCAGCTTGTGTAAGGTTGGGGTGTCACACCTCCCTTGAATCCTTTATAGTCTTCTCAGCTTCCTTTATGGTTTTCTCTGCTTCCTTTATAGCTTCTTCTAGGAGGGTTACTTGTCCGTCAGAATCCTCAAGGATCTTTTGCTTCTCCGATAGAAGGGTTTGAGTTTCAAAGAGCTTTTGTTGAGCATCCTTAAGAGCACTTTGCGCCAGACATAACTCCACAACTTGAGTTTCAACTGGCATCGCTTCTGAGTGCTCAAACCGCACCTTATCATAATCCTCAGCCTTCTTAAAAAAAACATCCACTCTGTTCTCTAAGGATGACAAGTCTACTCCATTATGTTTCATAAGTTGGAGCTGTTTGTAACCCCTCACCTATTCCAGTAAGATTAAGGTTCGAAAAATATTTCTTTAGGCTATGACATTCATGAGATGATCTCCCGATACTTCAAAAGGGATTTTTATAAGTAAAGATAGTTAGTTATAAGCTGCGATCGTACGTACCGGTCACGAACCGTAAAATTTTTAAGGACGAATTTTCAGCTCGGATTTCCTAGGAAATGGATTATTATGCATAATATGACTAAGTATGAACTTCCTACATGGTTAAGTTGAATTTAGACGAGCTATAAGAATGAAGATTTTGTTACGAGCCTACGAACCGCTGAACTTCGCGATGTACCGGAAAATTTCTGATTTTGGTGATTAACGACGGGATTATTTTTAGAATGATTTTAGTATTAGAATTTTCCCAAATTAAGTGATTTTCCACCGAGCATTCATCTGATTTAATCCCTAACTGTCTAGCAAATCTTATCTTTTAAGACTTACCATGGAATTGTGACAAGTGTCACATTATTTCACCATGTGAATAAAAAGGGATTAATTAAATGGGATGTTTCGATAAGTCTTGCAAGGAATTAAGTGACTAAGTCTTCATTTTTTTTCCCATTTCCCTTGTTGTTGCCGAAAAAGAGAGAGAGAGAGAGTAGAGTGAATTCTTCATCATCTTCACCAAGCTTCAAAACTCCATAGCTAGCAAGTTCTTCATAGATCTCCAAATGTTCGGTAAAACTTCAATTTTATTCGGTAAATAGCTTTATTTTCCCTCCTAGAACTTGAATCTAAGTTAAGATTTCTTAAATTATGTGTTATGTGTTGGTGGAATCTTAGGGTTTTAAGGTGAAATTAGAGAAACCAACTCCAAGAGTCTTCTACGAGACTAGTGACCCGGTTGAGGTAAGGAATCCCTTTAATTGGTTGAGGTTGTTTGAAACTAGATAATTGATAGCTAGGTTATGAATTGTTGTTGACTTGTGTACATGAAAAAAAAAAACCTATGTGTTATGTGAAGGTTATGCCTTAGGTGTATACAAAGGGTATGATGGGTGTACACATACTATGAAGAATGGGAATTATGTATTTATGTATATATATATATGTATGTGCCGTGTATATATATATATATATATGTGGGTGTGTGTGTGCCGTGTATATATATATATGTGTGTGTGTGTGTCGAATACATATACACATATATATAAATGGTATAAAATGTCACATTTTGAGTGTTATGNTTAAGGTTGGGAAGTGTATATGTTATATGCATTGAGATGTAAATGTGTCAAGTATGATACCTATGTGAAAAATGTGGTGTTGTAAGTGTATGATAGTTACACTTGAATTGCCATTGTGAAAGGTTGTTTGTGTACTACCCAAATGTTTTGCAAAAGAAAAGGGAATTTCTGGATTCGGTTAAAGGGGGAATCAATTTCCGAGAATTGGAATTGACCCAAGTACGTCCAAATTATTATCAATGCACGAAAGGGAAAAGGTAGAAAAATGCTTTTCAAACCTTAGTTTTAGTAAAAGTGGTGAAGGACCTTGTTAACCTACGGGATAAAGATGGGCTTAAAGTGCCTTTCCCGCATGATGGTTATGTGTATGATCATTCATACTGTGGGCGAAGTCTATTCGCCGAGTACTATATCACCCGGAAGGAAAAGGTACTCCTACGGGGGTGTGCACACTTAAGTATAGTCACTCTATGTTCGGGTAGGTGTCGTTCTTATGAACCTAGTGAGGCTAGCTAGGAATCATTCCAACGCTCCTATAAGTCCAGGGGATCAGTATTAGACCGGGCGATGACCACTGAACCCGAGTTCAACGATCCAAGTGATCAAAAGTGGAGAAAGAACTCTAGAGGCCTCACACTTTCTATCTAGGACTAAGTGAAATTTTGAAATATGAATGTAGTTACGCCGTAGCTACGGGAAAGAGAGATGTGACAAGTATTTAAGTACCCAAAGGTTGCGGGTGATCTCTCTCTTTGAAAAGTGAAAAGTGACGAGAATTTCCTTATGAGGGAAGATTTTTCAAATAAAGTGATTACGAGCAAAATGTGGGATTTGTGTTTTTCCATTACTTACTGGTATGCTTAAATGTTTAACAATACATTCTTTGGTTAAGTAAATGATTATCAAATGACCTCGTCAAGAGGGAAAATGATTTGAGATGGTATTGAATTTTGCCTATTGTGTGTGCAAGTTGCCACTTATAACTGTTGTAGGTAGAACCTCTGCCGATGAGTAAGGTATAGGGTTTCCATGTAACAATTTTACAAAACCTTTATTTAGTTTTGAATAACCTGCGGATATCCTTACTTAGCCGTCGTGCTAATTGCACTTCACTGTGTTCCTAACAGATGCAATCTAGTGTCAGTTCCTGTAGCCCAGTGAATTCCGGAAGTTCACCGGAGTATGTTTGTGAAGGCATGGATTACGACGTGTACATACAGATGATGGAGGGTGAAGACCCATACGCACCTGGTTATGCTCCTGTAGCTCCCATTAACCCGCATACTCCTGTAGCTCCGTCGGCCCCTTTTGTTTCTTGCCCTGTTATAGATGAGGTCCAGGCTTCTTATGGCTTTTACCCCATAGAGCCTTTACAGGGTAGTGATCCCCTTGAGTTCATAGTGCATTACCCTTACCCTTGGGACCCTAGCCCTCGGGACTGCTGGGATGAATGGTCGATGGTCATAACCACCTATTGGTTTTTGGACCATATCACCTGGTACGAGGGGGAGTGGCACCTGGTCTGGGGAGAGTTCACCGGCTTCGTGTACCGAATGATTGACTAGACGTCGAGTTCTTGGGAGATTATTTTGTGTACATACTTTTTGTAGCCTTAGTGATGGCTAAACATGGCTAGTTGGGTCGTAGTTGACCCTTGATCTGTATTTTGACCCGAGGGGCAAACTCATGTATATATAAGTGCAAGTATGTATATATTGCTTAGTTAAGCTTTTTCAGCTGATATGTATATAAGTGCATAAGCAACTGTTGGGTGGCTGTTGTGGTTAGAAGAGTGACCTTTAGCCTGTGCACCTAGAGTGAGGTTTGTCATGAAATGATAGAACTCTCTCTATAGGTGTGGCGGTAACTCCCTCGGATGTACGGGAAGGTAGGTCTGGGGTGTTACAAAGTGGTATCAGAGCCTAGGTTGAACCTTTGGGAATCAGGTCGAAGCCTAGGTTGTGTGGTCTCGATTGTAGGTCTAGGATTGAAATTCGGAAAATTCGATTTTCAAAGCCCAAGTTCAAGTCAGCCTAAGTTTGCTAAGACTGACCTAAATGGCTATTTCAACTGAGTCTAAGTGTGAGCTTCTGGAGCGGAGCTGGAGACCAGGTAGCATCAAAAAGGGGTACCTCATCATCTGTATTTCGAGAAATCTCCCGATTCTAGAATTCTTTGATCAATATTTGTGTATCTTTATGTGCGCTAATCATTGCTTATAATTGCTGTGAGTAAGCATGATAGTATAGCATGATAGTATAGCATGATAGTATAGTGCGTTCCTAACTGTTATGCCATAGTTGAGATACCTGGTTGATGAGCATGACGAAGTGAATGTTAGGAATTGCTGGATAGGACTTGGGTAGCTGTTATACTAACTGCGTAGCTAGCTAACTCCTTAAGAGTTTTTATGCTTCAAGAACTAACTTGAAACTGTCGTCTGGTGAAGATGCCGCCTAGACGAAATATGCCTGTCGGTCAAGGCGACGATATATCGGCAATGGACCGTATGGCTCTCGCAATGGAACAAATGGCTGGATTTATGATGGCTCAGCAAGTCCAGAATCAAAATCACAGACAGCCGCGAGTTGATTTTGCAAAAGCCATAGCAAGTAGGCAGCCACCATATTATGCGGGTGAAAAAGACCCGGTAATCTTGGAAGAATGGATTAGGACGTTTGACAAGATGCTCAATGCAGTCAACTGTCCTGCAGATCAGCGAGTATCTTCCGCCGTGTATTATCTGACAAAAGCGGCAGACAACTGGTGGTCAACAGCTGGGCCCGACTTGCTGCAAGACCCAGACTTTGGCTGGGAGGAATTTAAGGAAGAACTTAGAGGACAATTCTACACGGAAAGGATTAAGGGAATCAAGTGTGAGGANGCTTCTTATGGCTTTTACCCCATAGAGCCTTTACAGGGTAGTGATCCCCTTGAGTTCATAGTGCATTACCCTTACCCTTGGGACCCTAGCCCTCGGGACTGCTGGGATGAATGGTCGATGGTCATAACCACCTATTGGTTTTTGGACCATATCACCTGGTACGAGGGGGAGTGGCACCTGGTCTGGGGAGAGTTCACCGGCTTCGTGTACCGAATGATTGACTAGACGTCGAGTTCTTGGGAGATTATTTTGTGTACATACTTTTTGTAGCCTTAGTGATGGCTAAACATGGCTAGTTGGGTCGTAGTTGACCCTTGATCTGTATTTTGACCCGAGGGGCAAACTCATGTATATATAAGTGCAAGTATGTATATATTGCTTAGTTAAGCTTTTTCAGCTGATATGTATATAAGTGCATAAGCAACTGTTGGGTGGCTGTTGTGGTTAGAAGAGTGACCTTTAGCCTGTGCACCTAGAGTGAGGTTTGTCATGAAATGATAGAACTCTCTCTATAGGTGTGGCGGTAACTCCCTCGGATGTACGGGAAGGTAGGTCTGGGGTGTTACAAAGTGGTATCAGAGCCTAGGTTGAACCTTTGGGAATCAGGTCGAAGCCTAGGTTGTGTGGTCTCGATTGTAGGTCTAGGATTGAAATTCGGAAAATTCGATTTTCAAAGCCCAAGTTCAAGTCAGCCTAAGTTTGCTAAGACTGACCTAAATGGCTATTTCAACTGAGTCTAAGTGTGAGCTTCTGGAGCGGAGCTGGAGACCAGGTAGCATCAAAAAGGGGTACCTCATCATCTGTATTTCGAGAAATCTCCCGATTCTAGAATTCTTTGATCAATATTTGTGTATCTTTATGTGCGCTAATCATTGCTTATAATTGCTGTGAGTAAGCATGATAGTATAGCATGATAGTATAGCATGATAGTATAGTGCGTTCCTAACTGTTATGCCATAGTTGAGATACCTGGTTGATGAGCATGACGAAGTGAATGTTAGGAATTGCTGGATAGGACTTGGGTAGCTGTTATACTAACTGCGTAGCTAGCTAACTCCTTAAGAGTTTTTATGCTTCAAGAACTAACTTGAAACTGTCGTCTGGTGAAGATGCCGCCTAGACGAAATATGCCTGTCGGTCAAGGCGACGATATATCGGCAATGGACCGTATGGCTCTCGCAATGGAACAAATGGCTGGATTTATGATGGCTCAGCAAGTCCAGAATCAAAATCACAGACAGCCGCGAGTTGATTTTGCAAAAGCCATAGCAAGTAGGCAGCCACCATATTATGCGGGTGAAAAAGACCCGGTAATCTTGGAAGAATGGATTAGGACGTTTGACAAGATGCTCAATGCAGTCAACTGTCCTGCAGATCAGCGAGTATCTTCCGCCGTGTATTATCTGACAAAAGCGGCAGACAACTGGTGGTCAACAGCTGGGCCCGACTTGCTGCAAGACCCAGACTTTGGCTGGGAGGAATTTAAGGAAGAACTTAGAGGACAATTCTACACGGAAAGGATTAAGGGAATCAAGTGTAGAGGACAATTCTACACGGAAAGGATTAAGGGAATCAAGTGTGAGGAATTCCTGCGCACGGAAAGGATTAAGGGAATCAAGTGTGAGGAATTCCTGCGATTGAAACAAAAGGGAGCAACTGTGCAGGACTATTATCTGCGATTGAAACAAAAGGGAGCAACTGTGCAGGACTATTATGATCAGTATGTGGAGCTGATGAGGTTCGCTCAGAACATCGTGCCTGACGAAGCCAGCAAGGCGAGGAGGTTCGTACGTGGACTGGATAGGGACGTGAGAGGGGCGATTGCACCATTTATGTGCACTACTCTCAAGGAGGCATATGACAGAGCATCCGACCACTACCAAGTGTACCTGGATCAACAGGAGGTCTACAGCAAGAATAAAAGGAAGGTTGATGATAGACAGGGGAAATTCAGGCCGGACAACAAGAAACCTAACCAAGGAAGATTTAATCCAATGCAAGGAGAAAGGAAGGGAGGAATGAATCAGAGGAGAAGTTCGACTTGCCGGAGATGTGGACGGGATCACCTCGGAGAGAATTGCCAAGGGGAGAAGATCAGGTGCTTCAAGTGCGGTTTCTTGGGACCCAAGTACTACGAGTGCCAAACCAGGATGGAAAATTTCCGGGACCCCTCTTAGAAAAACAATCAAAGAGGAGGATTCGGTGGGAACACCAGCCAGAAACCCGCGGGGGCAGGAAATGGAGGAGGCAACTTTCAACAAGGAAACCGGGGGAGGCTGACTAACGCATCTCCAAATCCCACCAACAAAGGGAAAGCACCCGTGGGAGAAAGCAGCGCAGAAAACCAAGGCAAGATCTACGTCATCAATAGCAGGAAAGCTCAGGCTAACGACGTTGTGACCGGTACATTTCTTATTATCTCAGTACCTGGCTTAGTATTGTTCGATACGGGAGCTACCAATTCGTTTATATCATCTACATTTGCGGATAGATTAAAGTTAAGGCCAACTATTGAGTTAGAGTTGAATGTAAGAACTGCCTCGGGAATAGTAGTAGCCTGTAAGGAGGGATATGACAATATCACAATAGAAATAGCGGGATCCAACTGTCCCGGAAACCTCATTCGTTTCGATCTAGAGGGTATTGATGTGGTACTAGGAATGGACTGGTTGGATAAGCATAAAGCCCAGATAGTATGCAGTGAGCGAAAGGTTGTCCTGCGAGGACCGAAGGGGAGGAGGATATCCTATCGAGAAATGGAGAAGCAACCTGAACCAAGGTTGATGACGATGCAGAGACTGAGGAAGTACGCTCGCAAGGGGTGTGAAGTGTACCTCTGTTTGATGCAAGAAGATGGAATAGAAGAACCTGAAATAAATCAAATCCTAGTGGTGCGTGAATTTCCCGATGTGTTTCCAGATGACCTCACGAAAATGCCACCGGAGAGGGAAGTGGAATTTACCATCTACCTCGCACCGGGAACCGCACTAGTCTCGAAGGCGCCTTATCGAATGGCACCGAAGGAGATGGAAGAGTTGAAGGCTCAACTGGCAGAGTTATTGGAGAAGGGATTCATCTGGCCAAGTGTGTCACCTTTGGGCGCACCAGTACTGTTTGTAAGGAAAAAGGATGGAAGCCTAAGACTGTGCATTGACTATAGAGAGCTCAATCGAGTCACAGTGAAGAACAGATACCCATTGCCCAGGATCGACGATCTGTTTGATCAACTGAGGGGAGCGGGCGTGTTTTTAAAAATTGATTTACGGTCAGGGTATCACCAAGTGCGAGTCGCGGAACAGGATATTTCCAAAANGTGAGGAATTCCTGCGATTGAAACAAAAGGGAGCAACTGTGCAGGACTATTATGATCAGTATGTGGAGCTGATGAGGTTCGCTCAGAACATCGTGCCTGACGAAGCCAGCAAGGCGAGGAGGTTCGTACGTGGACTGGATAGGGACGTGAGAGGGGCGATTGCACCATTTATGTGCACTACTCTCAAGGAGGCATATGACAGAGCATCCGACCACTACCAAGTGTACCTGGATCAACAGGAGGTCTACAGCAAGAATAAAAGGAAGGTTGATGATAGACAGGGGAAATTCAGGCCGGACAACAAGAAACCTAACCAAGGAAGATTTAATCCAATGCAAGGAGAAAGGAAGGGAGGAATGAATCAGAGGAGAAGTTCGACTTGCCGGAGATGTGGACGGGATCACCTCGGAGAGAATTGCCAAGGGGAGAAGATCAGGTGCTTCAAGTGCGGTTTCTTGGGACCCAAGTACTACGAGTGCCAAACCAGGATGGAAAATTTCCGGGACCCCTCTTAGAAAAACAATCAAAGAGGAGGATTCGGTGGGAACACCAGCCAGAAACCCGCGGGGGCAGGAAATGGAGGAGGCAACTTTCAACAAGGAAACCGGGGGAGGCTGACTAACGCATCTCCAAATCCCACCAACAAAGGGAAAGCACCCGTGGGAGAAAGCAGCGCAGAAAACCAAGGCAAGATCTACGTCATCAATAGCAGGAAAGCTCAGGCTAACGACGTTGTGACCGGTACATTTCTTATTATCTCAGTACCTGGCTTAGTATTGTTCGATACGGGAGCTACCAATTCGTTTATATCATCTACATTTGCGGATAGATTAAAGTTAAGGCCAACTATTGAGTTAGAGTTGAATGTAAGAACTGCCTCGGGAATAGTAGTAGCCTGTAAGGAGGGATATGACAATATCACAATAGAAATAGCGGGATCCAACTGTCCCGGAAACCTCATTCGTTTCGATCTAGAGGGTATTGATGTGGTACTAGGAATGGACTGGTTGGATAAGCATAAAGCCCAGATAGTATGCAGTGAGCGAAAGGTTGTCCTGCGAGGACCGAAGGGGAGGAGGATATCCTATCGAGAAATGGAGAAGCAACCTGAACCAAGGTTGATGACGATGCAGAGACTGAGGAAGTACGCTCGCAAGGGGTGTGAAGTGTACCTCTGTTTGATGCAAGAAGATGGAATAGAAGAACCTGAAATAAATCAAATCCTAGTGGTGCGTGAATTTCCCGATGTGTTTCCAGATGACCTCACGAAAATGCCACCGGAGAGGGAAGTGGAATTTACCATCTACCTCGCACCGGGAACCGCACTAGTCTCGAAGGCGCCTTATCGAATGGCACCGAAGGAGATGGAAGAGTTGAAGGCTCAACTGGCAGAGTTATTGGAGAAGGGATTCATCTGGCCAAGTGTGTCACCTTTGGGCGCACCAGTACTGTTTGTAAGGAAAAAGGATGGAAGCCTAAGACTGTGCATTGACTATAGAGAGCTCAATCGAGTCACAGTGAAGAACAGATACCCATTGCCCAGGATCGACGATCTGTTTGATCAACTGAGGGGAGCGGGCGTGTTTTTAAAAATTGATTTACGGTCAGGGTATCACCAAGTGCGAGTCGCGGAACAGGATATTTCCAAAACCGCATTCCGGACTAGGTATGGGCACTACGAATTCACAGTTCTGCCGTTCGGAGTGACCAATGCACCAGGGACTTTCATGGACTTGATGAATAGGATTTTCCTTCCATACCTGGATAAGTTCATTGTTGTCTTCATAGATGACATTTTGGTTTATTCTAAAACAACGGAAGAGCACGAAGAACATCTTAGGACGACGTTACAAACGTTGAGGGAAAAGAAACTTTTCGCAAAACTTTCAAAATGCGAATTTTGGAAAGAGGAAGTAGCATTCCTGGGTCACATAATCACCAGGGAAGGAATAGTAGTGGACCCAACTAAGATAAGAGTTGTAATGGAATGGGAACCACCCAAATCGGTTACAGAAGTCCGAAGTTTCTTGGGATTGGCAAGTTATTACAGGAGATTTGTCCAGGATTTCTCGAAGATAGCAAGACCTTTGACCAATCTGCTCAAGAAGACTACCAAGTACAGTTGGAGTGGAGAATGCGAGCATGCGTTCCAGGAACTCAAGAAGAGGTTAACAACTGCCCCAGTGTTAACCTTACTTGTGGGAACGGAAGGCTATGAACTGTACACAGATGCGTCACACAAAGGACTTGGATGTGTATTGATGCAGCACGGAAGAGTACTAGCCTATGCATCTCGTCAATTAAAACCGCACAAGGCTAACTACCCAACCCACGATCTGGAACTAGCAGCTGTGGTGTTCGCCCTCAAAATCTGGCGACATCACCTTTATGGAGTCACTTGCAAGATCTTTACGGATCATCAGAGCTTGAAGTACATCTTCACTCAAAGGGATCTTAACTTAAGGCATAGGAGATGGTTGGAGTTAATCAAGGACTACGATCTGGAAATCCAATACCAAGAGGGTAAGGCAAACAAGGTTGCAGATGCTTTGAGCCGAAAGCCAAATCATGCTCTCTGGGTATTACCTGAACAATTATGCAAGGATTTTCAGAAACTCAATCTGGAAATAACAATGTGTGGTCAAGTAGGACAAGAGATGAAGCTATATTACTTGTCGGCCACTCCAGCCTTATTTGAAGAAATCAAACAAGCCCAAGGAGAGGACGACTTGGTAAAGAATATCAAAGAGAAGATGATGGATGGAAAACAAGGTCCATTTGAATTACATCCGGATGGGAGCATGAGATTCCAAGGCAGATGGATTATACCTGCAAGTTGTAAGGAATTAATGAACCAATTAATGAGAGAAGGTCACAACACACCTTATTCTGTTCATCCAGGAGGGCACAAACTGTACAAGGATCTGAGGCGAAATTTCTGGTGGATTGGCATGAAGAAAGATATTGCGGAATTTGTTGCTAAATGCTTGAATTGCCAAAAGGTTAAAGCAGAGAGAAGTAAGCCGAAAGGTTTGCTACAACCATTGGAGGTTCCTCAATAGAAGTGGGATTCAATCTCCATGGATTTTGTGGGAGGATTGCCAAGGACAAGAGCCGGAAACGACCAAGTATGGGTTGTTGTTGATCGGTTGACCAAGACATCAAGATTTATTCCGATGAACAAAACCTGGTCAATTGAGAAAATGGCAAGAGCCTACATCAAATACGTGGTTAAATATCACGGGATAGCACGTGATATTATTTCAGACCGAGATTCACGGTTCCTATCAAGATTTTGGGAAACATTACAGGTAGCCATGGGTACGCAACTCAAGATGAGCACAGCATTTCATCCTGCCACCGATGGTCAAACGGAGCGAACAATCCAAACCTTAGAAGATATGCTCAGAGGTTGTGCACTCGATTTCCAGGGTTCGTGGGATGAGCAGTTGGATCTAATTGAATTCTCATACAATAAAAACTATCATGCCACTATAAGAATGGCTCCTTACGAAGCATTATATGGGCAAAAGTGTCGAAGTCCACTATGTTGGAGCGACAAAAGTGATGCTGTTATTCTTGGACCCCAGTACTTATAAGAAACCGTTGAAGCAATCAAAGTGATTCAGGGAAGAATGAAAATCGCACAAGATCGTCAAAATTCCTATGCTGATCTAAAGCGACAATTCATAGAGTACCAGATGGGAGAGAAAGTGTTATTGAAAGTCTCACCCACTAAAGGGGTCAAAAGATTTGGAAAGAAGGGGAAACTGAGCCCTCGATTTATAGGACCCTATGAAATTTTAGAAAGAGTGGGAAATCTGGCATATCGATTGGCTCTACCCATCGAGCTGGACAGAGTACATAATGTGTTTCATGTCTCTCAATTGAAACGATATGTACCTGATGTATCTCATGTACTGGAGCCGGAGGGACTAACAATGGATAACTCATTGAGGTATGAAGAAAGGCCGACTCAAATCTTGGATTCTAAAACTCGGGACACGAGGAAGAAGTCGATCAGGATGATCAAAGTTCAATGGTCAAACCATAGCCCAGAAGAAGCTACCTGGGAATTGGAAGACGCGATGATGGAACGTTATCCAGAATTGTTTAACTCAAGTAAGTAAGAGTCAATCTACTTATTATGTACCTAAGATACCTGATGTGCAATGTTCTATGTGCTAATTGTCGTATGTGTGCATGAAAGTAGGTAGCGGTCTACTGTGAGACCCTAGATGCGAGAAAGTAAGTTTCGGGGACGAAACTATTCTTAAGGAGGGTACACTGTAACCCCTCACCTATTC
Organism: Ipomoea triloba; assembly: GCF_003576645.1. Classification (NCBI taxonomy): domain Eukaryota; kingdom Viridiplantae; phylum Streptophyta; class Magnoliopsida; order Solanales; family Convolvulaceae; genus Ipomoea; species Ipomoea triloba. The sequence continues at coordinate 23,473,445 of NC_044916.1, read as the reverse complement.
CAGTAAGATTAAGGTTCGAAAAATATTTCTTTAGGCTATGACATTCATGAGATGATCTCCCGATACTTCAAAAGGGATTTTTATAAGTAAAGATAGTTAGTAATAAGCTGCAATCGTACGTACCGGTCACCAACCGTAAAATTTTTATGGACGAATTTTCAGCTCGGATTTCCTAGGAAATGGATTATTATGCATAATATGACTAAGTATGAACTTCCTACTTGGTTAAGTTGAATTTAGATGAGCTATAAGAATGAAGATTTTGTTACGAGCCTACGAACCGCTAAACTTCGCGATGTATCGGAAAATTTCTGATTTTGGTGATTAACGACGGGATTATTTTTAGAATGATTTTAGTATTAGAATTTTCCCGAATTAAGTGATTTTCCACCGAGCATTCATCTGATTTAATCCCTAACTGTCTAGCAAATCTTATCTTTTAAGAGTTACCATGGAATTGTGACAAGTGTCACATTATTTCACCATGTGAATAAAAAGGGATTAATTAAATGGGATGTTTGGATAAGTCTTGCAAGGAATTAAGTGACTAAGTCTTCATTTTTTTTCCCATTTCCCTTGTTGTTGCCGAAAAAGAGAGTAGAGTGAATTCTTCATCATCTTCACCAAGCTTCAAGACTCCATAGCTAGCAAGTTCTTCATAGATCTCCAAATATTCAGTAAAACTTCAATTTTATTCGGTAAATAGCTTTATTTTCCCTCCTAGAACATGAATCTAAGTTAAGATTTCTTAAATTATGTGTTATGTGTTAGTGGAATCTTAGGGTTTTAAGGTGAAATTGGGGAAACCAACTCCAAGAGTCTTCTACGAGACTAGTGATCCGGTTGAGGTAAGGAATCCCTTAATTGGTTGAGGTTGTTTGAAACTAGATAATTGATAGCTAGGTTATGAATTGTTGTTGACTTGTGTACATGAAAAAAAAAACCTATGTGTTATGTGAAGGTTATGCCTTAGGTGTATACAAAGGGTATGATGGGTGTACATATACTATGAAGAAGGGGAATTATGTATTTATGTATATATATATATGTATGTGCCGTGTATATATATATATATATGTGGGTGTGTGTGTGCCGTGTATATATATATGTGTGTGTGTGTGTGCCGAATACATATACACATATATATAAATGGTATAAAATGTCACATTTTGAGTGTTATGCCCATGTTAAGGTTGGGAAGTGTATATGTTATATGCATTGAGATGTAAATGTGTCAAGTATGATACCTATGTGAAAAATGTGGTGTTGAAAGTGTATGATAGTTACACTTGAATTGCCATTGTGAAAGGTTGTTAGTGTACTACCCAAATGTTTTGCAAAAGAAAAGGGAATTTAAGGATTCAGTTAAAGGGGGAATCAATTTCTGAGAATTGGAATTGACCCAAGTACGTCCAAATTATTTTCAATGCAAGAATGGGAAAAGGTAGAAAAATGCTTTTCAAACCTTAGTTTTAGTAAAAGTGGTGAAGGACCTTGTTAACCTACGGGATAAAGATGGGTTAAAGTGCCTTTTCCGCATGATGGTTATGTGTATGATCATTCATACTGTGGGCGAAGTCTATTTTCCGAGTACTATATCACCCGGAAGGAAAATGTACTCCTATGGGGGTGTGCACACTTAAGTATAGTCACTCTATGTTCGGGTAGGTGTCGTTCTTATGAACCCAGTGAGGCTAGCTAGGAATCATTCCAACGCTCCTATAAGTCCAGGGGATCAGTATTAGACCGGGCGATGACCACTGAACCCGAGTTCAACGATCCAAGTGGTCAAAAGTGGAGAAAGAACTCCAGAGGCCTCACACTTTCAATCTAGGACTAAGTGAAATTTTGAAATATGAATGTAGTTACGCCGTAGCTACGGGAAAGAGAGATGTGACAAGTATTTAAGTACCCAAAGGTTGTGGGTGATCTCTCTCTTTGAAAAGTGAAAAGTGACGAGAATTTCCTTAGGAGGGAAAGATTTTTCAAATAAAGTGATTACGAGCAAAATGTGAGGGAAAGATTTTTCAAATAAAGTGATTACGAGCAAAATGTGGGATTAAGATTTTTCAAATAAAGTGATTACGAGCAAAATGTGGGATTTGTGTTTTTCCATTACTTACTGGTATGCTTAAATGTTTAACAATACTTTTTCCATTACTTACTGGTATGCTTAAATGTTTAACAATACATTCTTTGGTTAAGTAAATGATTATCAAATGACCTCGTCAAGAGGGAAAATGATTCGAGATGGTGTTGAATTTTGCCTATTGTGTGTGCAAGTTGCCACTTATAACTGTTGCAGGTACAACCTCTGCCGATGAGTAAGGTATAGGGTTTCCATGTAACAATTTTACAAAACCTTTATTTAGTTTTGAATAACCCGTGGATATCCTTACTTAGCCGTCGTGCTAACTGCACTTCACTGTGTTCCTAACAGATGCAATCTAGTGTCAGTTCCTGTAGCCCGGTGAATTCCGGAAGTTCACCGGAGTATGTTTGTGAAGGCATGGATTACGACATGTACATACAGATGATGGAGGGTGAAGACCCATACACAACTAGTTATGCTCCTGTAGCTCCCATTAACCCGCATACTCCTGTAGCTCCGTCGACCCCTTTTGTTTCTTGCCCTGTTATAGATGAGGTCCAGGCTTCTTATGGCTTTTACCCCATAGAGCCTTTAGAGGGTAGCGATCCCCTTGAGTTCATAGTGCATTACCCTTACCCTTGGGACCCTAGCCCTCGGGACTGCTGGGATGAATGGTCGATGGTCATAACCACCTCTCGGTTTTTGGACCATATCACCTGGTACGAGGGGGAGTGGCACCTGGTCTGGGGAGAGTTCACCGGCCCCGTGTACGAAATGATTGACTAGACGTCGAGTTCTTGGGAGATTATTTTGTGTACATACTTTTTGTAGCCTTAGTGATGGCTAAACATGGCTAGTCGGGTCGTAGTTGACCCTTGATCTGTATTTTGACCCGAGGAGCAAACTCATGTATATATAAGTGCAAGTATGTATATATTGCTTAGTTAAGCTTTTTCAGCTGATATGTACATAAGTGCATAAGCAACTGTTGGGTGGCTATTGTGGTTAGAAGAGTTCCCTTTAGCCTGTGCACCTAGAGTAAGGTTTATCGCGAAATGATAGAACTCTCTCTCTAGGTGTGGCGGTAACTCCCTCGAATGTACGGGAAGGTAGGTCCGGGGTGTTACACTGTTTCCCAACACTTCCTTTGAAAGAAGAAACACTTTCAGCTGGGGTTTCCTTTAACTTCTCGCAAATATCATTCCAAATGCCTGCGATCATGGCCATATACCTTGACATGAAGGAATTTGCACCAGGAAGAATAGAGATATGTGATGGTTCCGGTCGTGCTTCTTTGTGAGATGGGTTTGAGGGCAGCGGTGATTGATGAGATGCTACCACTTGATCAAGGGATTCAGAACTGTCGCTATGTTCCAACTCGCCTATAGAAGAATGTTGATTCGACGACCGGGCGTCATTACTAACATGTAGCCCAGCAAAACCCTATAAAAGGAATACGTATATCAATAAGGCTAAAATTTTAAATCATTGTGAAAGGGAAAAGTTTGGAAAGTTTCCTAACCTCGTTCGATGGCCTCCTTCTATTTCGTTTAAAATTGCGATCACTATCAATATCCTCGTCCGAGCTTCAGTGCCTCACTTGCTCTTCCCTTCTCTTTTGGGTTGCATGTTCTGACACTTGATCGTGGGGGGCATCCTGTACTGGTGCTTTGCCTTTTCTCAAAGTATCCAATTGATCCCTTTGCTCTTGAGTTATTCCCTCCCTAACAGTGACGTTTGGGTCACCATTAATGACTATGTCTTTGACGCGATTCTCAAGGAGATTTGCATGCACGTCAACCAACCAGGCTTTGTAGTTGTCTGAGACATGTTTCTTTGGAATAGTCGGGTTCATGGGAAATGTGGCCCTAGACAGAGAGTTAAAATGCTCATACTGGCGATGAAGTCGAAATCCCTTAGCAAGTGTGGCATCGCGGTCATCCGTCAGTAACGAACTGGGGTCAGATGCTTGGTAGAATCCAAACTGACGACTGAAGCGATGGGGTACATAAGGCTCAACTCTACATTGGGGTCCTTGGCGTAGAACAAGAAAACCAGGGCGCAAACATATGAAATATTCAAAATTCTCTTTGCCCCCTCTCTTGTCATCACAAAAAAAGAAGTCTCTACCATTTTGACGAGATGTGCAAAGCCAAGACACGTATTCGCCCTTAAAAATCCTCTTACGAGCATCAATTTTGTCGTAATACTTAGCACCGCCTTCTCCGGAAGAAGTGACCATCTTTGGAGACGACGACATGAGGTTAGGGGTCTTGAAATGAGTATTGAAGTAAGCTGATAGCCATCCATATACATAATGGATGGGGAAGGGAGTGCCCATTTGACCAGGAGAGATAGACTCTGAAATTGAGTTTAACCCATAGTAGATGCTGGCAAGGACTGGAGGTGCAAGGCATACCTTAATCCCTTTTGCCATTTTGCACGCCATATTAAAAGTCTCAGGGCGAATAGTTGCCGTTGGGTTGCCCGGTAGTACAAACGTACAGAGCCAACAAGCCAGAAATGCTGCTAAGTAGACTTCCTGTTCAAGATTTTGAGGGATGTTTAGTTCGACAAAGGGTGCTTCACTCATGTGCGACCATCTAGGAGCAGCTTCAAGGATCCCGCTTGGGTTGTGAGTAGCCTTTGGTCGAGGTTTCTTATTCTCTTTCGAGGTGGAGGAGCTGCATATTTTCGGGTTTTCATGCACCAGAAGTCGATCCATCGGGACGCTTGAACATAGGTGGTGTGACCTTCTTGTTGAGTTAAATGGAAGAACGCCTTGAATAAGCACGCACAACATTTGTGTGAGCCCTTGGGATGCGCTCATCGTAAATATCCCCAAGCAATGGCAACCCTCCAAGCATGTACAAATCTCGCAGTGATATAGACATCTCGCCGGAGGAGGTAATCAATGTGTTGGTTCATGGGCACCATGCTTCGCAAAAAGCTTGGACAATGTCGACGTTGCGATCATATGTGAATAATGACGCGAACACAGCGTCATATATCATGCCTTCCCTTAGAGGTTTTCTGAAGAAGTTAAGTGCATCTTCAGCCCATTCCCAGTATCCTGGCGTGTAAATGAATTCACCTTCAAAGTCGATGTCTTTACCCCACTTGACTTCATCATCAATTATCCGACTCCCCAATGTAGGAAACATGTCTATGGAGGGTTCGTGTTTCAATCCTGGTTGCAAGGTCCACACCTTGGACGGTGGAAGGTCATACTCAAGAGTCCAATTGCGTTCGTGATATGACACCGTGAGCTTTGGCGGTGAAGGGGATGCAAGGGGTTGATTGATGGCCAATGTGACTTTATGGTCGCTCTTGGTGCTTGATATCACCAAGGTCCTTTGTCCATTGAACCATTGGTCTTGAAATTGCACCATTTTTGAACCGTGTTGGAGTTATGTCAAAGTTGAGAAGATCACTGGAATGAGAATTATATAGTAACGATGATAATGACTAAGGTTATTATTATTATTGTCAAAACATGACATAATAATAATTAACATGGTTATTATTAAGGATTATGGAAATTAGAAAAACGAAAGAAAAAGAGAAAACAAAAAAAAAAGAAAAAGAAAAAAATGAAAGATAAAAAGAAGCCAAAAAAAACGAAAGAAAAACAAAGGGGAGAAAGCAAAGCAAAAAAAACTTAGGAATCAAAAAACAAGAAAAACGAAACAAAAAATAAAGTAGAAAAAAGAAAAGAAACCAAAGGGAAAAAAGCTACGCCTTGTACATTTTTATTAGCTAAGTATCTAATTAATTTAATTAGCTAAGTATCTTATTTTCAAAAAAAAAAAGTTTTGCTAAGTATCTTTGTGCATAATAGTTATAACATGTTGAACGTATGCATTGTATATAATGTAAAGGGAACTGAAAGGTGGGACCAGCTGGCAGATCACTTTGTTTCATTCCCAATAAAGGTGGTAGTCACGTGAAAGGCCATTTTGAAATTAGCAAACGGCTTCAGCTATGAATAAAAGACTTATGCAACATCAGCTTTAATTTCCCACAGCCACGGTCATTTGCAATGGCGACTCTGCAATGTCGACAATAGAAAAACAAGGCCTCTGCAATGTACTCCAACAACGGCAGACTCCAACAGCAAATTCCGGCGGCCTCCAACAGATGACAAACAACTCCAGCGACAGAAAGCTCCAACGGGCTCTGGACTTTGAAAGCAGCGGCATAGTAGTTTTGGTTCCTCGGCGGTGCGACGGATTGAATGGTCCAGTGAGAAGCTCGGTCAACAACGGAAATCCGTCCAGTCTGAGTAGAAACCCACGCTCCGGCAGCATCAATGATACCGCGCTCTGGTGGTTGTTCTACTCGGCAGAGTTCCCGTTGCTCTTCGTTGTAGCAATTTGACAGAAGAGGGAAGACTTTGGCGGTCCCGGGTGGAGAGCTCCAACAACAACAGAAACCTGGGTACTCCAAGTAGAAACCCACTCTCGGGCGGCATCAATGATACCGCGCTCCGGTGGTTGTTCTACCCGGCAGGTTTCCCGTTGCTCTATCCTTTTTGGGTCGTGAACTCTGCGTTTCTTGATTTCTTGTTGTTCTTGAATGTTGCCCTTCTTACTCCTGCGAATGAAAATGCATATAGGGAGGATGAAAGTAAATGTAAGAGTAGAAATTCACCTTAGTCGAGGGTAAGCCGATTGTTGTGAAGTGCTCCTCTTTGGTTATTTGTTTCGTTGATTGGTGTGAATTTAGCTATGTTGAGACATCTATTTATAGTGCCTAGTGAAGAGTTGTAGTTGGAGTTGGATTGAAACTCTACAACCTAATATGGTGGAGACAAAGCTTCTGCATCCAGTTGTGTCGCTAGAATCACGCATGGCCGGCATTGGACGCTTATAGTGAGCTTGGTTTCTACTAAAATTAGGAATTAGGATTCACGTGCAGACTTGGACTTGAATTTGAGATAGCTTAGGAGGTCAGATGGGTTTGGGCTCACAGAATTAAAATGGACTACTCCAAGTTAATTTGTTGTAATTGGATTTTGAGATATCCAAGCATACATTTGGGTTTGGTGGAATTTTTTGAACGTGACAATTTAGCTAAAAATTTGAGTTTAATGGGATGTTGAATTTAAAAAATTAAAGTTGTTGTAGGCTTTTTGCTTATGATGGAGAAATTTATGGGCTGATATAAGAAGTTATGGGTTTGTAAATATCTATGGATCTGTGTTCCATTCGGCATTGATTTATTAGCATTTCGAGACTTTCTCGCTCCGAGTACATCAAGCAGCATGTCCCGACAAGTCTCGAGGGGGCAATTTGTAGACAAAGAAAATTTGAGCCCGAAAAATGGACCGATTAAATTATTATTGGGCTCAGTTTGAGATAGGATTATTGGACCAATTTAATTAATCAGGCTATGATAATTAAATTAAGTTGATTAGCCCAATTAAAATTGATGTTGGGTTATTGAATTAATTAATAGTCCAAGCCCAACTCATTATTTGAATTTAATAATAATTATAATTATAATATAATTTTATTATATTTGAATTTAATAATTATAATTAATTTGAATTTGAATTAGATGATAGAGTTTTGAACTTGGACTTGATTGTGGCAATGTTCATTCCCTTAATTAATTAATTAATTAATTAAGGAGTTTGTTGAGGGAAGTTGGTTACACACTCCACTATAAATAGAGCCCCTCATTTCCCATTAGAAACACACCTTGAAGATTGAAGATTTGAGAGCTTTGAAGGCATTGAAGGCATCTTTGAAGGAGTTAAAGACTTGAAGTATTTTGACGATCTTGAAGCTTGACGGTTCCTGTTGAAGATCACGCCACTTGAATCCCGGAAGGTCATGCCACTTGAATCCCGGAAAGCTATGCCACTTGAATCTCGGAAGCTACGTCAATTGAATCCTGGAGGCTACGCTGTTTGAATCCCGAAGGCTACGCCACTTGAAACCCGGAGGCACTTCAGTAGAACACGTCATTGAAGAATTAGAGGACTATACAGAGAATTTGTACCCGCACCTTCAATTATACACACACTGTAACCCGATATTGTGAATATATACAATTTCGAATTTTTTGTGTTTATAGTAGTCTACAAGTCAGTCACGGTATTTGTTTGCAAGTATATGTTTGCGTCATAAAAGGTCATCGAAATTATAATCGGCACCTACTGAAGTCCAAGTGGATCCTAGCAAATGTTGTTGACTGTCGAAAGGGCAAAAAGAAACAATGAACTATACTTGGTGATGTTCCGATGGTTAAATCCAGGGTGTCAACAAACTAATTTATTGATGTTGTCAAAGATTTGAATCAAGCCCAACGAGATGCTGTGATTGAGATTGAATTTGGCAGTTTCTTGAATTTGGAGATTGGACTGTTCCCGATACGGTTACCTTATTGGTTGCTCAATCATTATAACCCCATGAGTAGTGCGTTGACATTGAGGGTTGGGAATAGATTGAATGTAAGTGTAGATGATGTCGAAGTTGTTTTAGGCTTACCGCGAGGAACAATTACGATCAAAAAGAAAAAGATTGTTGGTAGTTCGCCCTTATATACAGAATGGATTGAATTACTTGATAAAAAGGAAGAGGAGAAAATCAAGTATCATAAATTAATTGTAGCAATGAAGCAATGCAGGTGACGATAATAATGTTACCGGAATATATTTAGATAAGTAACTGTGTGTCCCCCTACTTGTTATATGGGCTCAACTTTTATACTGTACAATGGTGACGACTACAATAATGTGGACTAACGACCTCATAATAAGTGCAACGGCTCCTCTCTATAAGTGTCTAAGCTCTTCAATAATTGTTGTGTGCGCTCCTTCGTAACTTTTGTTTGATAAGGTACACCCTAAGAACCGTTACCTCTTCCTACTTCACTCTCGACCGTTACCAACTGACCTGTTGATTGATTTGATGAGTTAGACCAAGTGTACCGGGTTGGATCCAACACCTTGTCCAATTATCCTATCACCAGCCCCCCTACTCACAAGTTGAGAGCGTAGCGGAGTCAACTAGGGAGTAATACTAGTGTAGAATTATCATTTGTCGAATATCCTAGGCTACAAGCGTAGAGAAGTGGGACGAATACTTTTTTTTGTATAATAATTATTTATTTTTCATTTTTATTTATTTTTATTTTTTATTTTTTTGGCAACGGAATTGGCTTATCGCCTTTTTTTTTAAGAACGGGATCGGCTACCATGGCCGAAGATTGAGACCACCATGGCCGAGGACCACCTCGACCATGCCAAAGGCCGAGGACTTTTATTATTATTATTATTATTATTATTATTATTATTATTATTATTTTGTTTGTTTTTGTTTATTTTATTTTATTTTGTGTGTGCACTGATAGCTTACTTCGACTAGCCGTAGGCTCGGTCAAAGGTTCGCTTTTCCGTAGGGTAGTCAGCGAGGTCAGGTCCCGTACCATCCCTTAGTGTTGGTCCCAAGGGGATGGGGTACAAGTCTAGAGGGGGGGTGAATAGACTTGTATAAAATTTTGCAAATCTTTTCAACCTCTCGTGTGTATTGAACTTAGGATGTTTAGGTTCGATACCTCACGAGGAGAAGACAAAGTTTTATGCGCAGCGGAAATGTTATCCCCTTTTAGTTAGCACGAGTTTGAGTTAGTTCGAGAGGTGTGTTTATGTGCAGTGCAATCGAGAGGTTAGCGAGAGATAAATACAGAAAGTAAATGCGAGAGAGATTTTTAAGTGGTTCGGCCAACCCGCCTACGTCCACTCTTCTTCCAGAAACTCCCTGGAAGGATTGCACTAAAACTTCCCTTTTTAGTACAATATCGAGCGCTTGAGCTTTGATCACGAAGCCCGCCTCAAGCCTCAG
>NC_044916.1:23420316-23462790 GCF_003576645.1 Ipomoea triloba | reverse complement strand
AAAGTTACTCTTTTTATATTCCCATCATTCCTTGTTTGTGGGGAATCAGACCACTTCAGGATTGGTGCACCTTTTGACCGTTTGTGGTGGAAGTCTGACGTGGCATCCACTTCCGCCCATTTTGAAATCTCACGTTCAGCACCTCTTCATTATTTTATCTCCATGATATTCTTCTTCTCCAACCTTAGAATATTTTATCCACACATGTTGACTGTCATTCAGCCTCTTGGAGAAGTACCGGTTTATCGAGACCAAGAACGATGTCTCGACTGCTTGATGTTTCGATCCCATGTATCGAGAGGTCTATCTCTCGAACATTTCTTACGTCTCGAACTGGATAGTTATATCGAGAGGTCCTTATCTCTCGAACTCGGCTTATGTCTCGAGACTTAGTTGATGTCTCGTAGACCCTTATTCCTCTAGTGTTGTCTCGTGCCTTCTTCTGATCTATCTATTAGATTACAACACGAAAACTTCTAAGTTGTTCAAACAAGTTTACCTTAAGCTTAAATATTTTCCGAGTTGAGCTCAAAGTTACCCGGTTGTATTTTCGCTCTTAGTTTACTTGTCGAACTTACAGCGTTTTGCCTATGTATCGAGACTTGGGGATTTCTACTTAACAGTTGGTATCATCAAAACCTATTACATGATGTTCCTAACAATTTCCCCTTTTTTGATGATGCCAACACTTATACTTACTCTATATGGCTGATTTGATAGAGGATAAACATAGATTTTATTTTCAGCGCATATGGTAAGTTTGACAATTATTCTACTAAAGCATTAATAAGCAAATTCACACAACACCCCCAGCAAAAGATATATATATGATTATAAAAGGGAATGTTTACAAAGCAGAGTTTAGAAGAAGAAAATTTTACAAAAGCATACAAGATCAAGAGCAACATAAATAGCAATAACTGGAATAAGATGGAGTTTGAACTACGAGAGCTTACTTCTTGTTGGCTTTCCTCTTCTTGTTAATGGCTTCTCGTGTCTTGATGGGGTCTTTCGGATTTACCAGGCTTAGGTATTCATCCGTGACATCTAGATGCCTGTAGTTCATGTAAGCTTCCCCCACGAACTCACCATCAATTACTCCATCTTTCCACCAGGCAATGCATTCTTCTGGAGACATATTGCTGTGTGTAGATATCCCAGTGATTTTCAGAAGCTTGAATATCTCCAGAGTCAGAATTTGTTCAGTATCTTCCCTGTTTCCAAACTTAAAGTTTGTCATGAGAAAATCGATCTTCATTTCTTCTTCTGACTGTTGTTCTTGTCTTTTTCTTTTCCTTTCTCTGTCCTCTTCTCTCCTTTTCTCCATTTCCAGTGTACGCTGGACCCTTAGATTTTCTGCTCGTTTAGCATCCTCCACTACTTTGCTCATAATTCTTGGTATTTTCGGAGGAGGTCCAACTGGTTCACTTGCTGCCCTTTTCTTGCCTGTTGTATTTTCCCCCTTCTTTTTCCCTTTATTTTCCCCCTTGGTGGCATCATCAGCACGGGAAAGGAGGATGGACATACCTTCGAAGATTGCTTGAAGTTGGGCAGGCACTTGGTTCGACAGGTCATCGAGTATGGCCTTCATTACATCCTGTCGAAGTTCACTGGAATGTTGATGTGCTCGAAGCTCTGCTCGTAAATCAGCTAGATCAGCCTTCACACTTGCAGCCTCTGCTCGAGCGAGAGCAGCCTCATCGGCAGCTTTCTGTGCTGCAGTCTCAGCCCATACTGCCTGTTCGAGTAGTTCTTCATGATTGGCCTGAGACTCGGTTGTGCCAGCCACGGGTAGTGCAGCATTTCGAACAATGGCCAGTACGCGCTCAAAGCGAGCCATCTTCTGAGTTTGATCAGCCATAAATTGACGCACTTCGCCAAAGAACTCTTGCGCGGCCTGTTGATCATAATCAGAAGGAGAAGGAGAAGAGGATCGATAGGTACCTTTCGTTGGAGGGGACTTGGGTGCTTCCAGATTTCCACCCTTAACTTGCAACTGCGAGTCCACCTCTCGAAGGAGTCTCTGAGGGGTTGTAGGAACACTGAGTTCAGAGCTCGAAGGTAGCTCCATGTCAGGCGCTTCCCGGTTTCCATCCAATGGAAGTTCCTCCTCAGCGTTACCTCTCGAATCAGTGCTGGGAACTTGGTCATCTGCTGGTGGAATTGGAGACGAAGTTTCGATAGGTGCTTCCCTGTTTCCACCTTCGATAGTTGCATCGTCCTCCTCAGCACTTCTCGAACCAGCAGGACTTGGAACATTCTGCTCATGTTGCTCATTGTGCTCCTTCTCAGGTGAGTTATGGATCATTATAATTTCAGTAGCACTCCATCGCTGTCTGTCAACCATCCTGGCAGCAAAGGTTGATGCTGTATCATCTGGTAGCAGGAATGGTGATGGCATTTCCATATCGATGGGAAAGCTTGGAAGTTGGAGCAACGGAACTTCACCCTCTCGAACTGTCTGTGGAAGTTGGAGCAACGGAACTTCACCCTCTCGAACTGTCTGAGCTTCATGGAGCAACGGAACTTCACCCTCTCGAACTGTCTGAGCTTCATCGAGCAACGGAACTTCACCCTCTCGAACTGTCTGAGCTTCATCGTTGTCAATCGAGGGTGTGGACGCAGGTGGTGGCAAAAGTAGAACGGTGTTGGGTACCACTTGAAGTGCTTCAGAGGTCTCGGATTCACCTCTCGAAGCTTCTACCTGTTCGTCCAGAGCAGAGTTACTGACTTGGGACAGTGGGATTGCGGCTGTTGCAATATCATCGTGAGCAACCCCAGAGGTCTCTCCTGGACCTCTCGTGAATTCAATGCTTTGTCCCAAGGATATGGCAGTGGCGAGCCTGATATCTTCTCGAAATTGGGCATCAAGTTCTGGATCCTCCTCAGGCTCAACCTCGGTTTCTTCAGCTATGCCTTTACCCTTATCAGTTCTTCCACTGTTCAGCTTCATCACTCGTGTTTCGTGGGCAAGATCCATCAGTTGTTGAGCTGGGATCTCGGAGATATCCAACCACTGGAGTGCAAACTGCTCTTCTGCCTCCATTTCAGCTGCTTGACTCATTAGCTGAGTGAAAGAACTGGTTCTCCAATTGATCCACCTGATCACCCTGGAGAAGTCATCAAGAGTGGGTGCTTCCACTGCCAACTGAGTAGAAACTTCTTCATATAAATCATCCCGCCCATCAGAGATGATTTCAGTGGCAGAGATTGCTTCGTCTATCTGTGCTGTGATCTCTTGACTATGCTCCAAGAGATCATCTCCCACTCTGACTGTGCAGTCTATCTCTCGAATCATCTCTCGTGGTTCTTCTGCACCCCCTTGTACTGGATCACTGATCCCAGTTCCTTCAACTTCTCGAGTCTCCTCTCGAGGTTCAAACACAGATTGACCAGTACCCTCAGCATCATTATCAACATGAAGATCATCACAGAAATCTCTTGACAAGGACCTGGTAGGGGGCACTCTCTCAATCTCAGTGGCCAGTGCAGCCTGAGGTTCCCCCTGGGCTTGTGCCCTGTCCTCGAAGGGTACTTGTATTACCGACGGTGTCACCTCTCGAACCTGGGTGACAACAATATTTTTGGCCCTTTTGGCCCTCAAAGCAACTCTCTGAATCAGAGTGTCCAAAGGCTCATCATCAGAGTCCTTTTCTTTGGCTGGGGCTTTCCTTTTGCCCCTTTCTTTTGGCTGTGAGGGAGAAGGTGCAGCCTTAATACCTTTAGCTTTGGGGACTAGAGATTTCGTCCTACCCATATAGGTATTTCGATGAATCTCTTTTCCTTCCCTCAGTTCAAAGCCCTTCAGGCTTAGGAGAAATTGAACAACAAAGCCGAAACCAACCTTTTTACTTATCGACAGGTTGGTGTTGGAGACTGAGCGCATCACTTGCTGTTGGAGGAAGTTGAAGATAACGTGTGCCCAGTCTAGTTTGTTGTTGTTCCAAATGGCATGGAGGATTTTGAGGAGGTCTAGACTAACCTCGTCAGTTCCAGACACCTTGCCGAGCACAAACTTCATGATTAGGTCGGCAGCGAGAGCAAACCTCTTCTTTAGGTGGAACTTGCGGAGGGCAGAGGATGCTCTGGGTGGTGCAGTCGCTAGTCGGATTTTCTCCCAGAAGGCTTGCTTGTCCAAGTCGTACTCCGATAGGTGCTTGACTGCTTCCTCCGATGACGCGAAATCAAATTCCGCTCTGAGGTCACCTACAGAGGTTGTGATGGGAAAATCATTAAAGCAGCTTTCGATTTTACCCTTCGTGACCTTGGCATTTGCGAACCATTCTGTGAAGTCGAGGGCGTGAATGGTCCGGTAGTCGTGCGTCATGTATTTCATCAGTCCTGCTTTCTCAAACTTCTTCAGGACTTTTTCTGCCATTTTTGGATTAGAGGANAAGTTGGAGCAACGGAACTTCACCCTCTCGAACTGTCTGAGCTTCATCGTTGTCAATCGAGGGTGTGGACGCAGGTGGTGGCAAAAGTAGAACGGTGTTGGGTACCACTTGAAGTGCTTCAGAGGTCTCGGATTCACCTCTCGAAGCTTCTACCTGTTCGTCCAGAGCAGAGTTACTGACTTGGGACAGTGGGATTGCGGCTGTTGCAATATCATCGTGAGCAACCCCAGAGGTCTCTCCTGGACCTCTCGTGAATTCAATGCTTTGTCCCAAGGATATGGCAGTGGCGAGCCTGATATCTTCTCGAAATTGGGCATCAAGTTCTGGATCCTCCTCAGGCTCAACCTCGGTTTCTTCAGCTATGCCTTTACCCTTATCAGTTCTTCCACTGTTCAGCTTCATCACTCGTGTTTCGTGGGCAAGATCCATCAGTTGTTGAGCTGGGATCTCGGAGATATCCAACCACTGGAGTGCAAACTGCTCTTCTGCCTCCATTTCAGCTGCTTGACTCATTAGCTGAGTGAAAGAACTGGTTCTCCAATTGATCCACCTGATCACCCTGGAGAAGTCATCAAGAGTGGGTGCTTCCACTGCCAACTGAGTAGAAACTTCTTCATATAAATCATCCCGCCCATCAGAGATGATTTCAGTGGCAGAGATTGCTTCGTCTATCTGTGCTGTGATCTCTTGACTATGCTCCAAGAGATCATCTCCCACTCTGACTGTGCAGTCTATCTCTCGAATCATCTCTCGTGGTTCTTCTGCACCCCCTTGTACTGGATCACTGATCCCAGTTCCTTCAACTTCTCGAGTCTCCTCTCGAGGTTCAAACACAGATTGACCAGTACCCTCAGCATCATTATCAACATGAAGATCATCACAGAAATCTCTTGACAAGGACCTGGTAGGGGGCACTCTCTCAATCTCAGTGGCCAGTGCAGCCTGAGGTTCCCCCTGGGCTTGTGCCCTGTCCTCGAAGGGTACTTGTATTACCGACGGTGTCACCTCTCGAACCTGGGTGACAACAATATTTTTGGCCCTTTTGGCCCTCAAAGCAACTCTCTGAATCAGAGTGTCCAAAGGCTCATCATCAGAGTCCTTTTCTTTGGCTGGGGCTTTCCTTTTGCCCCTTTCTTTTGGCTGTGAGGGAGAAGGTGCAGCCTTAATACCTTTAGCTTTGGGGACTAGAGATTTCGTCCTACCCATATAGGTATTTCGATGAATCTCTTTTCCTTCCCTCAGTTCAAAGCCCTTCAGGCTTAGGAGAAATTGAACAACAAAGCCGAAACCAACCTTTTTACTTATCGACAGGTTGGTGTTGGAGACTGAGCGCATCACTTGCTGTTGGAGGAAGTTGAAGATAACGTGTGCCCAGTCTAGTTTGTTGTTGTTCCAAATGGCATGGAGGATTTTGAGGAGGTCTAGACTAACCTCGTCAGTTCCAGACACCTTGCCGAGCACAAACTTCATGATTAGGTCGGCAGCGAGAGCAAACCTCTTCTTTAGGTGGAACTTGCGGAGGGCAGAGGATGCTCTGGGTGGTGCAGTCGCTAGTCGGATTTTCTCCCAGAAGGCTTGCTTGTCCAAGTCGTACTCCGATAGGTGCTTGACTGCTTCCTCCGATGACGCGAAATCAAATTCCGCTCTGAGGTCACCTACAGAGGTTGTGATGGGAAAATCATTAAAGCAGCTTTCGATTTTACCCTTCGTGACCTTGGCATTTGCGAACCATTCTGTGAAGTCGAGGGCGTGAATGGTCCGGTAGTCGTGCGTCATGTATTTCATCAGTCCTGCTTTCTCAAACTTCTTCAGGACTTTTTCTGCCATTTTTGGATTAGAGGAGTTGGTGATGAAGCCGTTTCTATCAAGGATACTCCCCGCTTTGACTTGTTTGATCTGAGAGCGAATGTGTAGCAACTCCCTCTGATATGCGTCGAAAGATGAGGTTGATGTAGAGGATTCGGACGCCATTGTTGACAGATATGAGGTTTTGGAGGGAATGTGTACAGTGTTTAGGATTTGGGGATTTTGGGTAAACGGTTTTAGCTTGAATCCGGGTAAAGAAGAAGAATTTGGCTTTTATATCATGTGGATTCGGGTTGGATATATGGGTAGGGTTGAGAGCTTGACCCGATAACGGATCCCGGTTAATTTAAAAGAATTTAAAGGTCAGAAATACCCCTAATAACGGTCAGCGTATATATAAAAAGGTAAGGGTATTTTTGGTAATATACATGGCGGTTTTAGGTTCAGGATAGTGGGGNATTAAAGGATAATAACTATATGAGTATGCTCCCACTTATCAAGAAAAGATTTTTAAATATGGAAAACCGTCAGTATCCGGTGACCACGTGGCTAATATAACCGTTCCACTTATGTTGAACCCATCAGTTTTACCTCTCGAAGGTGAACTGTTTTCAAATGAGTTTAAGGATCTTCCCCCTGAGTGATTGATCCCTAACCCTCCTTATTCATCCTTTTAGAGATACGTAGGCAGTCAGTTTGATATCTTTCGAAGTAATCTCTCGAACTACCCTTCTTCGAGACATAACATAAACAGGAAAACTAAACATGTATCTCTCGAACTATCTTTCGAACACAGATTGCGATAAGGAGACAGGATTGATTCATAAAAAGATATCACTTGGAACATTCTCTTAAGTTCATTTAGTGACTTCCAGTTACATAACTTATGAATCTATACAAATCCTAATTTCCTAGAGACTCTTTTAGCAGCTTCCTTAGTAGGTTTGAACGGTATGCTTCTCTCCGGAGCTGCTTACTGTAGTTGGGAGTGACTATCTTCATCGCTAATCCTCTTAAGGTCTTTGGATTAGGTATGATCACCCCTTTGACTGCTGCTGGCCTCAGAAAGTCCCAACTGGTCTTCCTCTTCTTTTCCCTTGGTTCTCCATTTGGTTGAGGAAGGTCCTTTTCCAGAATGTGCAGCGGTAGGAGTCCCACTTATACGGGGCTCTTCTCCTGACTCCAGTATCCCATCGTTGTGGATCTCCTCGTATTTGGGGATCCATTCACCTTGGATGGGAATAGGATGCTGGCTTGGATTATCGGGAAGCTCTGCAATCTGTTCACCCTTCGTTGATTCTGGATAGTTCTATCCTTGAAAGTCTTTGGACTTCATTGCTGATTTTCTCCCTCTATACCAGAATGGTACATCGTCTTTTCCTTTCTTCTTCTCCATGAAGAAGTCGATGACATAAACTGATGAGAAAACCCTTCTATTTATAGCCCAAAAAAGGTTACTACTGTTGAGTCACGGGATGCAATATAAATGACCATTCAATGCTTGTGTAACTCCAAAGCTGCCATAAAGTTGATGAAATCGCTCCTCTCATGCGAAACAGTTCATGGCACTAAATACAAGAAGATAAGATTTGACCATTCATCCCAATTCTATCATTCCCAATTCTAACCTTAGTTGAGAAAATCTATTTTCGCACAATGCTTTTGTGAAAATATCTGCTAGTTGCTCCTCCGTTGCAACGTATTCCAAAGTTATGTCCTTTTTCTCAACATGGTCTCGGATNGGTTGTGGCTCCTCAGTTGATACTTCCGTTGAAGATTGAGATGTGGGTTGAACATCTATGAACTGGATTGGATCAACTGAGTCAGGAGCTTTCTTCTTTTTAGACTCTTCATCATCTGATTCTGACTGGAGTTCCGCTACGTCTCGAACTATCGACTGCTTGTCTTCGAGAGGTAAGTTTGATCTCTCGATAGACTCTGGCTGGGCTTCCTCAGCTGCTTCCGTTGACTTTGATGGTTGATCTGTCGATGCCCTTTCATCAAAAGAAACATGTATGGATTCTTCAACCACCAATCTCCGCTTGTTGAAGACTCTGAATGCTTTGCTTGTCGATGAGTATCCCAGAAATACTCCATCATCTGCCTTTTCTTCAAAAGTTCTTAGTTGAGCCTTCCCATTGTTGTGGATATAACATTTGCACCCGAATGTGTGGAAGTAGCTTACATTCGGTTTCCTTCCATTCCACAACTCATATGGAGTCTTTCCAGCTCCTTTCACGATCAAGGACCGATTTTGGGTATAGCAAGCTGCTCCTTTCACGATCAAGGACCGATTTTGGGTATAGCAAGCTGTGTTTTTCACGATCAAGGACCGATTTTGGGTATAGCAAGCTGTGTTGATTGCTTCTGCCCAAAATCCTTGAGATATGTTAGCTTGCGAGAGCATGGTCCTTACGGCTTCTTTGAGAGTTCTGTTCCTTCTTTCAGCAACCCCGTTCTGTTGAGGCGTTCGAGCAGCTGACAACTGATGATGAATACCATTCTCGTTGCAGTAGTTCTCGATAACTTGATTAACGAACTCTCCACCTTGATCTGACCGAATCTTTAGTATCGAGACATCCTTTTCAACTTGAACCTGCTTCAGAAGGTTTGGTAAAGCAACTTTTGTCTCGCTTTTCTTGGTTAAGAACACGGTCCATGTGAATCTTGTGTAGTCATCTACTACCACAAGAGTATACTTCTTTCCCTTCATGCTGGGTGGATCTACTGGGCCAAATAAGTCCATGTGAAGAAGGCTTAATGGTCTAGTGGATGATGTCTCGGCTTTGCTCTTGAAAGAAGATTTGATCTGTTTGCAACGTTGACATGCCTCACAAATTTTATCCTTTCGAAACGTCACTTTGGGCAGTCCTTCCACTAGGTTCCTCTTAGTAAGCTTGTTGATAGTCTTGAAGTTCAGATGACTAAGCTTACTATGCCAATCCCAGCATAAATCTTCCTTGCTCCTTGCTAGCATACATAGGGATGGTTTTGCAGACCTCCAATCCACTATGTACATGTTTCCTTTCCTTGCTGCTTCCAAGTCGACTTCGAGAGATTCCTCGCTCATAATCTGGCATTTGCTTTTGGTGAAGATAACCTTGTAGCCCTTGTCACAGAACTGGCTTGTACTAAGGAGATTGAACTTGAGCCCTTCAACGTAGGATACTCCCTTAATAACCAGCTCATTTTTTTGAATTTCACCAACAGCTTTTGTGCGTCCCTTCTTCTCGTTGTCGCCAAATGTCACCAAGGGACCTTCGATAGGTTGGATGTTCTCTAGCAGTGTTAGATTTCCCGTCATATGTCTCGAACATCCACTGTCAATGAACCACACGTCCCTGGTGTCCTGTAAGGAAATTAAGCAAGTTTAGGTACCCAAACTTTGGGTCCTGGTGGGTTAGTGAGTTTAGGCATCCATTTATACCTTGTGCCCATTATTCCAGGCCTAGGCGCAATGTAGCCATTGTACGTTTGATAATTATAAGGAATGCTAGCAAAGGTTTTAGGCCTCTTTGGTGCATAAATCAACTTAGGTAGAGACTTTTCGACCGGCTTATGCACCATGCCTTTCATACGCTGTTTGGTCATGTGAAATTGCTGAAAGTGAGGTTTCTTCCAGAACTTGTGATTTGATGACCAATTCTCACTAGATGGATAAAATCTACCTTTCTTCATCCGTGAGTTCCTAAATATGTGGATCTCAGACCTTCCATATTTGCCTTGAGGCGCATTATATGGAATGTAGCTTCTTTTTGTACTTGGAATGGCCTTGCGAGAGATAGCAAGGTGATCTCTCGATATTGTTTACCCGGCCATTCTTCGTAGCTTTCCTATACTTTCCACAGCTGGTGTATAGGGACGGTTTATGAATAGCTACTCTGGTCTTTTCTGTTGGTCCTTTATGACCTTTATTTGGTTTGGGTTGAGATCCTCCATTTCTTGAAGTTCCCGAACCATTGGTCTGCTTATCTCTCGAGGGACTGTTCCGACGAAACCCGAGACCGGTTCTGTCATTTGCTGGTCTGTGATCATCCACCATTTTCTCCATAGCTTTGGAGGAATTAGTGTATGATGCTATGACTTTTCTAAGATTAAGCTCTCTGGTCTCTCGAGCTTTGCACTCTTCAGTCAGTAGGGTTACTTTAGCTTCTAACTCACTTACTTTGAGAGTTAGCTCTGAATTCTCTTTCGAGACGTTCTTAAGCATATCTCTTTCAGCGGTTAGCTTGCTGTTTTCTTCCCTAATTTTGGCATGAGTNTCTCGAGTTCCTCAGCAACAAGCGCCTTCCTGCGCAGGTATGTCTTTGTTTCTCCCTTGAGGCTACCTTTGGCTGGCCTCTCTCTGGATTCCTTTTTTCTTCTGGAATCCTTGCCTTCCTGACCTTGATGCTTGCTTACTGGTGGATAAGGACATTCAGCCTTGAAGTGCCCTGGCCTCCTGCAGTTGTAGCATAGACCTTGATCTTCTTCCTCCATTCTTCTGGATGTGTATCTCTCATTTTTCCTTCTTGAGGAGGAAGGTGAACTTGTATTGCTTTCCGGTGTCTTCTTCATGAACTTCCTGAATTTTCTCATGAAGAAAGCAAACTGTTCGTCAGATAAGAAATCAGTGGGATTAGGATCTGACATTGAGGAGGTGGTTGGTTGGTCCGCAACCAGTGCCACATTCCGTCTGTCCACCACGTCCTCATCTCTTGGAAACATCTCAAATTCGAAGGCTTTGAGATCTCTGAATAGTTGGTCGGTTGTGGTGTTCTTCAAATCCCTGTGATCACGCATTGTGATCACCTTCATTTCCCACTCCTTGGTAAGGCCTCGTAAGACCTTCAGGTTTAGCTCCTTTTGTGGAATCTCCTTCTCGAGATCACTGATCTCTATTGATAGCTTCATGAAACGAGATTCCATGTTGTCGATGCTTTCCCCTGTTCGTCACATTCACCAATTAACATCAAAGTATCCCATACCTCTTTCGCCGTTTTGCACTTTCTTACTTTTGGGAAGATGGTTTCGTCTATAGCTCTGAAGAGAATATCCTTGGCAATGTTGTCCAGGTTGTTTCTCTTCCTATCATCACTTGTCCATTCTTCCCTAGGTTTGGGGACATACTTCGGTGTATCCCTGGTTTGCTCAGCAGCCGTGTTTACCATTATGATCTTGACTGGTCCAGATGTTATAACTTCGGCCATCTCATCATGGAGGGCTGATAGATACGCAAGCATGCATGTTTTCCAGTCATCGAACCTGCTAAGATCAAAGAGAAGATGTCTCGACAACATGCTATCCATATTAGAAAAATTATCTCGTGCTTTGAAAACTTTTAAAGGATTTTTCAAAGAAGGATCTCTAGGCAATATAAAGAAAGGTTTATATCGATCAGAGAACTTGCTCTGATACCAATTGTTGGTCCTAAGGGGATGGGGTACAAGTCTAGAGGGGGGGGTGAATAGACTTGTATAAAATTTTGCAAATCTTTTCAACCTCTCGTGTGTATTGAACTTAGGATGTTTAGGTTCGATACCTCACGAGGAGAAGACAAAGTTTTATGCGCAGCGGAAATGTTATCCCCTTTTAGTTAGCACGAGTTTGAGTTAGTTCGAGAGGTGTGTTTATGTGCAGTGCAATCGAGAGGTTAGCGAGAGATAAATACAGAAAGTAAATGCGAGAGAGATTTTTAAGTGGTTCGGCCAACCCGCCTACGTCCACTCTTCTTCCAGAAACTCCCTGGAAGGATTGCACTAAAACTTCCCTTTTTAGTACAATATCGAGCGCTTGAGCTTTGATCACGAAGCCCGCCTCAAGCCTCAGGTTTTTCGCCCTGCTTCTTGTTACTCCACCTATCGAGCACTTGAGCTTTGATCACCAAGCCCGCGTCAAGCCTCAGGTTTCTTTCACTCGGACAGCTGCCAGGTTACTCCACCTCTCTTGCTTAATCCAAAGCAAGGTGTTTTTGGTTGTCACAGTTGAATGTAACAGACTCCAATATGACCACAAGCTATCGTTGAATCAACTTCGGTGTAGAGCAGCTTCGGTCACCTTCTAGATGTATAACTGTTTAAGCTTTGTAACTCTCTCAAACACTAAGATGTGTTTTCTCGCTGTTTTGAATATCAGGATGATATTCCAAGTTAAGCACTTGCACTTGAACGTTTTAATCAGACACCTCTCTAGAATTTCGAATGAACCAACTTCGAACTCTTGAACTCCTTATTTCTTCTGTGTCTTCACGTCCTTATATATGAGAGTAGAGGAATAATTCCGTTGGAGGGAAAACTATTCCGTTTGAAATTTGTCTCCCATGCTGATCATGGGTCTTGCGTATTTTCAGCATTTTTCATGGAGTGGTGGTCTTGTAACTTGAACCTTTTGTCTGGTAGTGAATATTCTATATTTCACTGTCTTGAGTCTATGCTCTACTTGCTTCTTTTGAATAAAGTTACTCTTTTTATATTCCCATCATTCCTTGTTTGTGGGGAATCAGACCACTTCAGGATTGGTGCACCTTTTGACCGTTTGTGGTGGAAGTCTGACGTGGCATCCACTTCCGCCCATTTTGAAATCTCACGTTCAGCACCTCTTCATTATTTTATCTCCATGATATTCTTCTTCTCCAAACTTAGAATATTTTATCCACACATGTTGACTGCCATTCAGCCTCTTGGAGAAGTACCGGTTTATCAAGACCAAGAACGATGTCTCGACTGCTTGATGTTTCGATCCCATGTATCGAGAGGTCTATCTCTCGAACATTTCTTACGTCTCGAACTGGATAGTTATATCGAGAGGTCCTTATCTCTCGAACTCGTCTTATGTCTCGAGACTTAGTTGATGTCTCGTAGACCCTTATTCCTCCAGTGTTGTCTCGTGCCTTCTTCTGATCTATCTATTAGCTTACAACACGAAAACTTCTAAGTTGTTCAAACAAGTTTACCTTAAGCTTAAATATTTTCCGAGTTGAGCTCAAAGTTACCCGGTTGTATTTTCGCTCTTAGTTTACTTGTCGAACTTACAGCGTTTTGCCTATGTATCGAGACTTGGGGATTTCTACTTAACAGTTGGTATCATCAAAACCTATTACATGATGTTCCTAACACTTAGGGGATAACGTTTTCGTAATCAAGCCTTGAGCTTGACCAAGAAAGCACCCTTCCGTCAAGTAGCTAGCGAGATTGGATCCCGTGCGGGCCCTAGGGGAATAGAGCATGCGAGAGTGTGTAAACCTCCTTTTTTTTTTTTAGAACGAGTACATGCCTCATTCAAATGGGTTTGAAGACATGGCCTCATTCAACAAATTTGATGAGGGCGGACCATGACCAATAGTTACATAATAATCTTATTGTTAATCTTATGTGTGTTAGCGAATAACATGTTTTTTGCGATGTGCAGGTTCATCCTCTAACTCATTGTCCCCCTTTTCCATGACCCGATCGTACCCCCTCTTTTTTGTGTCAAAAGTGGATGGCTCGGGACCCTCTCCCTTTCACCACACATTTTTGGGTTGGCCTTGTTGCCAGTGCTGTTGTCGTTGATGTTCCGGTCATGAGAACTATGAGAGCCACTTGATCTAGATCATGACATTTTTCCAAGCTTGTTAATGGGATTGAAAGATGTATGTTGTAGCCTTTAGTTGATCTCAGGCTCTCAATGGAAGCACCACTGACGGTAATAATGTTACTGGAATATATTTAGATGAGTAATTGTGTGTCCCCCTACTTGTTACACGTGCTCAACTTTTATAATGTACAATGGTAACAGCTACAATAATGTTGACTAACAGCTTCATAATAAGTGCAACAGTTCCCCTCCATAAGTGTCTAAGATGCTTAGTAATTGCTTTGCGTGTTCCTTCGTAACTGTTCTTCGATGAGGCAGACCCTAATAACCGTTACCTCTTCCTACTTCACTCTCAACCATTACCAATTGACTTGTTGATTGCTTTAATGAGTTAGACCAAGTGTACTGGGTCGGATCCAACACCTTCTCCAATTATCCTGTCAGCAGGGATGTCGGTGTCTGGTTCAAACAGCATTTTGTTGTGCTTGTCTCTTCTACGTTCATAGACGCCCCAAATAATGAATATGTTGGGGTACAGTTGTTATACTATTTGAATGATGTGTCCAACATTCGTCGTTTGGATTCGTGTGCTTTTGTTCTACGGACATTGATGGCCACAAGTGCCGATTGGTTGTAGAAACAAAGTGAATATTTTCCTGGTCCTCTTCTGTTTTTGCTTGTAAGTTGAAATCATTGCTTAAATTTTTTTAAAAAGTAATACATGGAAGGTTACATTGGTAACATATTTCATTTGTATTCAGGTTTATTATGTTGATCGTGTTGTCCTATTTGGGCGGTCTATTCGCAGGAGTCTTCCTGCATTCATAGAGTGGATATCTCAGCTCCTGAAAAACCGGGAGATGGAAGAGCTTAGACACAGTGGTTTTGGGTAGGGTAGGATTGAAGGTTGCATTGTTATCTACCTACTCCAGGTCATTTAGCTCTACCACACAGCAATTTTGAGCCACCATTGCTAATGGACCCTGATCTACAAGGAACAACACGAATCGTACGGTCAAGTTCAAATGGAGTGTCCAGGTGTGTAGTGTATTTGTTTATGCTTTATCTTATTAAATGTAGGTTAAGTTGTAAAAAAAATGCAGCTTAAGTACTATTAGTACACAGGTGACGGTGAGAAATGATTCATACAGCTATTTGCATTTATATTTTTGTATTATTCATTCACTTAAGCATTACATTGTCTAATCCAAAGTTTTGGATTTTGCAATTGCATAATATATTATAAATTGAATTGGAGAACATGCATACATTTCTGCACTGACGGAGAGTTTGCAAGTGTTTGCTGCAACAATGGTAAATATCATTGATTTGGTCCAAAAGTCACTACATATGATTGGACAGGATGATAATGTTAAGGCATTGCATTCTGCAGCTCACAAGATGATTGGTATGGTTAAAGAGGCGCCACAATCATTTCAATCAACATAACAGTTTGAAACATTAAGTCACGATTAGGCATGCCATGGTAATTCGCAGCATCTTGTTTGCATTAATCTTGCTCTACAAAGAAGACATTAGTACATGAATGACGCGTGTAATACTACAAGTTTTTACTCCAGGTTGAGTGTTGCTCGAGCAGAAGCTGGGAATAGTTTTCCTCGTCGCAGTGCAAACATCGTTGCGATTTACAATTCTGAAAGCGATGTTGAAGACCTTGCTTGAAAGAAAAACCAAAAAAAAAAAAGAAGAAGTTGCGGCAAGAGAAGCCGAAGTAGCTGGCCTTACCCAATTTCAGCCGTGTAATGGAGTCAAAGCAAGGATAGTGGAACTAAAGTGGTCAACATGTTTGCAACAACCTTCAAGGCAAGTCAACATATCTAAAGATTTCACACGAACTGAGAAGAGTTGCCAACGGTGAATTTTTGAAAGCAAGGATCTGAACGAGTAAGTTTGACTTAAAGTCGCTATTTTAGTAACAATACTCGTAGTTGTTAAGCGTACATTTGGTTTTTTTTATCTTACACATTTAATGGAATGATGAAGGTTTGAACTTGTTTTTATATTCGGACAGAAATCCTTGATGATTCACCAAGTACTCTCTTTAAAATAGAGTGATTATGTGATTGCCAGTGTAGTTGATATTTGGTCTGTGATTTTAAATCACTCCAAGAAGTACAGGGATATAACTTGTCCGTCGAGATTTTGTTTACGACATACCGAGTTGATGTTAATCTTTAACTCTCTTTAATTAACTATATTTTTAAACTTATTCCTGCAATGATGTTTGACATTTGTTTGAATTTAATTTAATGTAAAAAAAATATGCAATTTAAAGTAAAATACCACCAATCATAAAATATATGTATCATTAATGTATAATGCTATTGTACATATGCAGAGTTACATTGTGGTGTCACCATATGCTGATGAGCAAACAAGGTAGAAGTGGTTTGAAGAAACGCTTAATGCAGATATTAGGAAGCATATTGACCTTCAAGCTATTGATTTGGTAATTTGGTTGTAACCCCTCAGTTATTCCGGCAAAGTTAGCGTTCGAAAATTTTTTTTTTTAGGCTATGACATTTATGAGAAGATCTCTCGGTACTTCAAAAGAAATTTTTTTAGACTAGTTATTAATAAGCTGCGATCTACGTACCGGTCACGAACCGAAAAATTTTTAAGGATGTATATACAGTTCGAATTTCCCTAGAAAGTGGATAATTAAATACGATACGATTAAGCCTGAACTTCCTATTTAGTTCAAGAGCAATTTAAACGGACTGTAAGAGTGAAATTGTTACGGACCTCCGTACCTGTATTTCGCGAGATACCGAAAAATTTCCGATTTTGGTGGTTAATGACGGGATTATTTTTAGAATAATTTTGGTGTTAGAATTTTCCCGAATTAAGTTATAATCCTCCGAACCTTTATCTGATTTGATCCCAAACTAGCAAAATAATCCCAACTCTTCAAGATCTACCATGGAATTTTGACAAGTGTCACCCTTATTACCACATGGTGATTAAATAGTGTTTTGTCATAAGAAGTATGGGATGATCATACTTGTTAACTTAAGCTTCAAGCCATCTTTCCCATCACTCACTCTCTCTCTCTCATTTTCGAAAATAGAAGGGAAAAGAAGAGGAAGAAAATTTCATTCTTCTACGCTGCAGACATCCGCGAGTCTGCGCGACGCGGTTCCGTTTTCGACCGAACCTT
This sequence comes from Ipomoea triloba, assembly GCF_003576645.1. Taxonomy (NCBI): domain Eukaryota; kingdom Viridiplantae; phylum Streptophyta; class Magnoliopsida; order Solanales; family Convolvulaceae; genus Ipomoea; species Ipomoea triloba. The sequence continues at coordinate 23,445,855 of NC_044916.1, read as the reverse complement.
CTTCCGATGTTTTTGCTCCTGAATGTGATGATGTTTGGAAGGCCTACGGGCAACCGAGTCAATTCTTTTTTTTTAAGTTACGTTCGTTAACTTGGAGAAAAATTGTGTTTTTAAGAAACAAGTGTGCCCCTTGTCACTTGGAATTTCGTGGTGAAAAGTCATTGACAAATATGTGCATTTTGGAAACATATTTGGATAAGTATGATCGTTTCGAGTCATCATGTGTTAATACTAATTAAACTCAAGGAAAGAATGAATGTTTTGAAAATCTTAGTTTCTGGATAATGTTATGACTTTACGGGAGGCTTGTGAGCCGGGGCCCGGAAGTTATTGAGATGTTTGACTTTACGGGAGGCTTGTGAGTCGGGGCCCGGAAGTTATTGAGATGTTTGACTTTACGGGAGGCTTGTGAGTCGGGGCCCGGAAGTTATTGAGATGTTTGACTTTACGGGAGGCTTGTGAGTCGGGGCCCGGAAGTTATTGAGATGTTTGACTTTACGGGAGACTTGTGAGCCGGGGCCCGGAAATAATTGAGATGTTTGACTTTACGGGAGGCTTGTGAGCCGGGGCCCGGAAGTTATTGAGATGTTTGACTTTACGGGAGGCTTGTGAGCCGTGGCCCAGAAGTTATTGAGATTTTGACTTTACGGGAGGCTTGTGATCCGTGGCCCGGAAGTTATTGAGATGTTTGACTTTACGGGAGGCTTGTGAGCCGTGGCCCGGAAGTTATTGAGATGTTGACTTTACGGGAGGCTTGTGAGCCGTGGCCCGGAAGTTATTGAGGTGTTAGACCTGCGGGAGGCATGAGTGCCGCGACCCGAGGTTCTTGAAAATATTCCAAGTATGCCTTACACTTATCTAGGGGGGATCTAAGTAAATTTTACTAGCTATGAAAACCTAGTTACTCCGTAACTAGGTCACAGAATAAAATGTCATGAGTTCTGAACAGTAAGTGTGTGTGTTGTGTAACTCACTACTTTGAATTAAATGATGGAATTCTCGGAAATGAAAGTATTATATGCTGATGTCACTCATATACTATGCTATACTTTCTTTTGGTTGATAATCTGATTGCAGGTAGATTGCAACTTATGGGTAAAGCTTACAGTTTCCTGAGTATTATGTTTCTTTTTTTTGAAACCTTTGTTTACTTTTGAGTGACAATGGATTTCCTTACTTAGCCGTCGTGCTAACTACACTTCGTTGTGTCCTTTGTCCGATGGAATCTAGTGTGGGCTCATGCAGCCCCGCGGACTCCGATCCATTGGAGTTTGAGTTCCCCGTCTTAGATTACGATGACTACGTGCAGTATCTGTCTGATGATGACCCGTTCGCCCCCGGCTGTGCTCCAGACCCTCCAGTGCTGACTTGTACTCCCGACCCTGTTCCCACTTCCGTCTCACCAGCGGTACCGGTTTGGTCACCTGCCCCTGTTGACCCGTTGTGTCCTCTGGATGTCATCCAGGTTAGCTATGGGTTTTACCCCATAGAGGTTTTACCCGGGAGTGATCCCCTCGAGTTTGTCGTTCGCTATCCCTACCCGTGGGACCCGAGTCCCCCGGAGTACCATGAGGAGTGGATGATGTATATCAATACTTGCAATTTTCTGGACCACATCACATGGTTCGAGGGTGAGTGGCACCTCGTTTGGGGCACCTATACTGGCCCGGTGTACCACTCGTTAGACTAGGTAGTGCCTAGGGTGGGAAGTCAAGTCTGGCCTTTTGTGTATATATCTTTTGTAGCCATGCTAGTGCTAAGATAGATAGTGAGGTCGGGTCTAGCTCAAACTCTCTTAGTGGGTTGTAACTAAACTTTGGTACATGTTAGTAGCTAGCTTAGTTACTCTTTTGTTGATGTATGAAAGTATATATCAAGTTATGATGGTCATGATGATATAGTACAGTTTCCTTATCTTTAGCCTGTGCATCTAGAATGAATCCTATTTGTATGTGATTGGGTTTAGTCTAGGTGTGGCGGTAACTAGCCCGGCTGTTCGGTACAGCCAAGTACGGGTGTTACAAATTGGTATCAGAGCCCTGTTTCGAGTCAGAGTCCTAAGTCAACTTTTTCGAGTCAGCTCTAGTTTCGAGTTAACTAAGTTTCGAAGTCAGCTTAGGTTCGTTAAGACCAATCTAAGTTATTTTTACAGTTTGACGAGTACAAGTTCGGAGCAGAGCTGGAATGGAGGCCGGGTGGCATAAGAAGGGGGTATTCCACTTTTACTCTACAGAATCTCACGGTTCTGGTCGTTGAATAATATGGTCAATATTTGTGTTTCCCTGCAGGTGGTTGCTTAAGCTTTTGTGAGTGAGCTTGCTAGCGTAATGTGTTGATTATCATTATGCTATGTTTGAAACCCTTTATTAGAGGGTATGAAAAGGGTGAATGTTAGGAAGGACTGTATAAGACTTGAGTAGGTGCTATACTAACTACCTAACTAACTAATTCCGTAAGGATTTCTATACCTCGAGTGCTAACTTGGAATTATCGTTCAGCAAATATGCCGCCGAGACGAAGTGCGCCTGCGGGTAACAAAGGTAATACCTCTGCAATAGATCGTATGGCTCAGGCAATGGAGAGGATGGCTGAGTTCATGCTAGCTCAGCAAGGTCAAAACCAAAACCAGGGACAGCCACGGGTGGATTTTGCTAAGGCAATCGCCAACCGACAACCGCCGTACTACGTAGGTGAAAAAGATCCGGTGATTTTGGAGGAGTGGATCCGAACGTTCGACAAGTTGCTCAACGCAGTGAATTGTCCTGCGAATCAACGAGTATCTTCTGCAGTCTATTACCTGACGAAAGTCGCAGACAACTGGTGGGCGACAGTCGGACCTGATCTCCTCCAAGACCCAGCGTTTGGTTGGGAAGAATTCAAGGTGGAATTAAGGGAACAATTCTACACGGAGCGTATTAAGGGGATTAAATGCGAGGAGTTCCTACGACTAAAGCAAAAGGGAGCAACTATCCAGGAATATTATGACCAATACGTTGAACTGATGCGTTTTGCTCAAGAAATCGTACCGGATGAGGCAAGTAAGGCAAGGAGATTCGTTCGGGGGTTAGACTGGAGCATAAGGGGAATGATCGCACCATTCATGTGCTCTACCTTGAAAGAGGCGTATGATAGAGCCTCGGATCATTATCAAGTATACCTGGACAACCAGGAAGTCTACGGCCGAAGCAAGAGGAAAGCTGATGACAAGTCTCGGAAGTTTCCGGCAGGAAACAAGAAGGCCAACCAAGGCAGCTTCAACCCAGTACGAGGAAGAGAAGGAGTCAATCAGGGGAACTGTCCTGCTTGCCCAAGATGTGGGAGGAATCATCCCGGAGAAAACTGTCAAGGGATGAAGTTTAGATGTTACAAGTGTGGTCTCCTGGGGCACAAATCTTTTCAGTGCCGAAGTCAGGAAGACAGTCCCCAAAAACCTCTGCAGAATGTGAATCAAAGAAGGAGATTCAATGGGAATGCTGGCCAAAAGCCCGTAGGAGCAGAAGACAAGAGGACCAACTCCCAGTCTGTGAGTTTGGGAAGACCAGCGAATGCCACGTTTGGTTCCAACCACAAAGGAAAACAAGTGATGGGAGAAAGCAGCGGAGAGAAACAAGGCAGGATTTACGTCGTCAATAGCGCTCAGGCTCAGGCTAGCGATGCCGTATTTGGTACATTCCCCATAAACTCAGTACTCGGATTAGTCCTATTCGATACAGGGGCTACCAACTCATTTATATCCTCTGCGTTCGCTGATAAACTAAAGTCAAGGCCTACTGCTAAGTTAGATTTAAATGTCACAACGGCTTCGGGAGTGGTAGTATCCTGTAAGGATGGTTATGACAGCGTTGCTATAGAAATAGCGGGGTTTAACTGCCCTGGAAACCTAATTCGTTTTGAACATGAAGGCATCGATGTAGTACTCGGGATGGACTGGTTGGATAAGTACAAAGCTCGGATCGTGTGTAATGAGCGAAAAATTATCCTGCAAGGACCAAAGGGAAGGAGAATATCCTATCGGGGAATTGACAAGCAACCCGAATCAAAGTTGTTGACGATGCAGAAATTAAAGAAGTACGTTCGCCAGGGATGTGAAGCGTATCTCTGCTTGGTGCAAGACACCGAAGTAGAAGAACTCGAGATGGACCGGATTCCAATTGTATGCGAATTTCCTAACGTATTCCCCGACGATCTCACTGAGATGCCACCAGAAAGGGAAGTGGAATTCACTATCGATCTTGTACCAGGAACCTCACCTATCTCAAAAGCGCCTTATCGGATGGCACCCAAAGAGATGGAGGAGCTGAAGGCACAATTGGCAGAGTTGTTGGAAAAGGGATTTATTAGACCAAGCGTATCGCCTTGGGGTGCACCAGTGTTGTTCGTGAAGAAGAAGGATGGGAGTCTTAGACAGTGCATTGACTATAGGGAACTCAATCGAGTCACAGTAAAGAATAAGTACCCGTTGCCCAGGATCGATGACCTATTTGATCAATTGAACGGAGCGGGTGTATTCTCGAAGATTGACCTATGGTCAGGGTATCACCAAGTGCGATTAGAACGGCGTTTCGAACGCGATACAGACACTATGAGTTCACAGTCATGCCATTCGGAGTGACTAACGCCCCAGGAATCTTTATGGACTTGATGAACCAGATATTCCTTCCATACCTGGATAAATTCGTTGTCGCTTTCATAGATGACATCTTGGTCTACTCTAAAACCCCGGAGGAACACGAGGAACATCTCAGGACAGTGTTACAGACACTGTGGGAAAAGATACTTTTAGCAAAGCTTTCAAAATGCGAATTTTGGAAAAGAGAAGTCGCATTTCTTGGTCACGTAATCACCAAGGAAGGAATAAGGGTGGGTCCAGCCAAGATACGAGCTGTAATTGAATGGGAAGTGCCCAAATCAGTTACGGAAATCCGCAGTTTCTTAGGTTTGGCGGGTTATTACCGAAGGTTTGTTCAGGACTTCTCAAAGATAGCAAGACCACTGACGAACTTACTCAAAAAAACGACCAAGTATAGTTGGAACGGAGAATGCGAGCACGCATTTCAGGAGCTTAAAAAGAGATTGACCACCGCTCCAGTGTTAACTCTACCTGTTGGAACGGAAAGTTATGAGTTGTACACTGATGCGTCTCGCAAAGGACTAGGATGTGTCCTCATGCAAGATGGAAGGGTAATCAAAGGACTAGGATGTGTCCTCATGCAAGATGGAAGGGTAATAGCGTATGCTGGATGTGTCCTCATGCAAGATGGAAGGGTAATAGCGTATGCTTCTCGACAATTAAAACCTCATGGAAGGGTAATAGCGTATGCTTCTCGACAATTAAAACCTCATGAAGCTAACTACCCGTATGCTTCTCGACAATTAAAACCTCATGAAGCTAACTACCCGACACATGACTTGGAACTGGAACCTCATGAAGCTAACTACCCGACACATGACTTGGAACTGGCGGCAGTGGTATTCGCACTCAAAATTTGGCGACACTATCTCTATGGAGTCTCATGTAAGATTTATACAGACCACAAGAGTTTAAAGTATATCTTCACCCAGAGAGATCTCAATTTAAGACAAAGGAGATGGTTGGAGTTGATTAAGGACTATGATTTGGAAATTCAATATCACGAGGGTAAGGCAAACAAGGTAGCTGATGCCTTGAGTCGGAAGACAAACCATGCTCTTTGGATATTACCCGAGCAGTTATGTAAGGAGTTTCAAGGACTCAATCTAGAAGTGAAAATGTGCGGTCAAGAGGAACAAGAAAAGAAATTATATTACATGTCGACCACCCCAACCCTATTTGATGAAATCAAACGAGCACAAGAAGAGGACGATTGGGTGGAGTGCATCAAGGAAAAGATGGTTGATGGAAAACATGGGCCATTTGATCTACACCCGGATGGAAGCGTAAGATTCCAGGGTAGGTGGATAATACCAAAAGGGTGTAAGAAGATAATGGAGCAAATAATGAAAGAAGGCCATTGCACACCTTATTCAGTTGATCCTGGCGGAGATAAATTGTATAAGGATTTAAAACAAAACTTTTGGTGGTCGGGCATGAAAAAGGATGTAGCTGAATTTGTAGCTAGATGTTTGAACTGTCAAAAGGTCAAGGCATAAAGAAGCAAACCAAAGGGATTATTGCAATCATTAGAGATTCCGCAGTGGAAATGGGACTCAATCTCTATGGATTTTGTGGTGGGATTGCCTAGGACTAAGGCGGAAAACGATCAAGTGTGGGTCATTGTTGATCGACTGACCAAGACAGCGAGATTCATCCCAATGAACAAAACATGGTCAATGGAAAAGTTTGCAAGAGCCTATATTAAGCATGTGGTTAAACACCACGGGGTAGCGCAAGATATTGTTTCAGACAGAGACTCACGATTTCTATCACGTTTTTGGGAAGCGTTACAAATGGCAATGGACACTCAACTCAAACTGAGTACGGCTTTTCACCCTGCCACCGATGGCCAAACGGAGCGAACAATACAAACGTTGGAGGATATGCTCAGAGGTTGTGTGCTCGATTTCCAGGGTTCATGGGACGAACAGTTAGATTTGATAGAATTTTCCTATAACAACAGCCACCATGCGAGTATAGGAATGGCTCCTTACGAGGCACTATATGGGCGAAAATGTCGAAGTCCTCTGTGTTGGGGCGACAAAAGCGATGTCGTTACACTTGGACCTCAGTACCTACAAGAGACTATTGAGGCAATCAAGATAATTCAAGAGAGGATGAAAATCGCGCAGGATCGACAAAAGTCGTATGCCGATTTGAAGCAACAGTTCACCGAATATCAAGTTGGGGAGAAGGTGTTACTGAAAGTCTCACCCACTAAGGGAGTCAGAAGGTTTGGAAAGAAAGGAAAGCTGAGTCCTCGTTATATAGGACCTTACGAAATTCTGGAGAGGATAGGAAATTTAGCCTATCGACTGGCCCTACCGATTGAGCTTGATAAAGTACATAACGTATTTCATGTTTCTCAACTTAAGCGGTATGTACCTGACGCATCCCATGTTTTGGAGCCGGAGGAACTGGAGATGGATGATTCGTTGGCATACGAGGAAAGACCAATTCGAATCTTGGACTCAAAAACACGAGATACGACGAGGAAATCAGTCAAAATGATCAAAGTCCAATGGTCGAACCACAGTCCCGAGGAAGCTACATGGGAGTTGGAAAGCGTTAGGATGGGACGTTCTCCGGAATTATTTAGCTTAGGTGCGTGGAATCGATCTAACTACTATGTGCCTAAGCAAATTGTGTGTTAAGACTAGGCATGCTAGAAATTCGTTTTGGGTAAAAGAAGGTGAGTAGTAATCTACTTTGAATCCATGGATGACGAAAAGGAAGTTTCGAGGACGAAACTATTTTAAGGGGGGGGAAGGCTGTAACCCCTCAGTTATTCCGGCAAAGTTAGGGATCAAAAATTTTTTTTTTAGGCTATGACATTTATGAGAAGATCTCTCGGTACTTCAAAAGAAATTTTTTTAGACTAGTTATTAATAAGCTGCGATCTACGTACCGGTCACGAACCGAAAAATTTTTAAGTATGTATATACAGTTCGAATTTCCCTAGAAAGTGGATTATTAAGTACGATACGATTGAGCCTGAACATCCTATTTAGTTCGAGAGCAATTTAAACGAACTGTAAGAGTGAAATTGTTACGGACCTCTGTACCTGTATTTCGCTAGATACCGAAAAATTTCCGATTTTGGTGGTTAATGACGGGATTATTTTTAGAATAATTTTGGTGTTAGAATTTTCCCGAATTAAGTTATAATCCTCTGAACCTTTATCTGATTTGATCCCAAACTGGCAAAATAATCCCTACTCTTCAAGATCTACCATGGAATTTTGACAAGTGTCACCCTTATTACCACATGGTGATTAAATAGTGTTTTGTCATAAGAAGTATGGGATGATCATACTTGTTAACTTAAGCTTCAAGCCATCTTTCCCATCACTCACTCTCTCTCTCTCATTTTCAAAAATAGAAGGGAAAAGAAGAGGAAGAAAATTTCATTCTTCTACATTGTGATCCAAGAACTCCATAGCTTTTTCTTCAACACAAGTGCTCCATAATAGGTAAAAACTTTGGTTTTGTTCGGTTATTATATGACTAGAATCCTTCCTAGAACTTAAGTTTAAACTAAGGGTTCATGAAAATATTGTTATCATGGTGATTTTTGTTTAGGATCTTCGGTGAAAAGTTTGGAGGAGAAGATCACCATCTTTCTACGGTCTTAAAAATTTACTTGGGAGGTAAAGAATCCCTTAAGTTGGTTTAGTCACTTGAAGGTGAACAAATGCTAGTAAATTATGTGACTAGGAATTTTATGTGAAAGTTATGTGCTAAGTTATGGATCTACAAGTTGGCTCAAAGAAACTACACTTTAATGTTTGGTAATTTTTGTACGCATGTTCATAGTTAATTTATGCATGAATATGTTGTGTTTATGTTCATATAGGCTTATACTTGTGAAAATAGTGGAAAATCGGGGCGTTGCAACCCAGTTTTTGCTGCCCGAAGTTGGCAGAATCGGATGGACGCAGCCTTGGACGCGCGTCCACTGCACGTCCATCGGCGCCTAGAGTTTCAATGTCACGGCCGAAAGGCCGGACGCAACCACGGACGCGCGTCCGCTGCGCGTCCTTGGGTGCCCAGAATTTCGGCGTCACACGCGGCCCGGAAGCGCGCGTCCGCCGTGCGTCCGACGTTGCGGACATCCGCGAGTCTGCGCGACGTGGTTTCGTTTTCGACCGAACCTTCTTCCGATGTTTTTGCTCCTGAATTTGATGATGTTTGGAAGGCCTACGGGCAACCGAGTCAATTCTTTTTTTTTTTTAAAGTTCAAATATTATTTTGTAAGTTACGTTCATTAACTTGGAGAAAAATTGTGTTTTTAAGAAACAAGTGTGCCCCTTGTCACTTGGAATTTCGTGGTGAAAAGTCATTGACAAATATGTGCATTTTAGAAACATATTTGGATAAGTATGATCGTTTCGAGTCACCATGTGTTAATACTAATTAAACTCAAGGAAAGAATGAATGTTTTGAAAACCTTAGTTTCTGAATAATGTTACTGAGATATTTGACTTTACGGGAGGCTTGTGAGCTGGGGCCCGGAAGTTATTGAGATGTTTGACTCTACGGGAGGCTTGTGAGCCGGGGCCCGAAAGTTATTGAGATGTTTGACTTTACGGGAGGCTTGTGAGCCGGGGCCCGGAAGTTATTGAGATGTTTGACTTTACGGGAGGCTTGTGAGCCGTGGCCCGGAAGTTATTGAGGTGTTTGACCTGCGGGAGGCATGAGTGCCGCGGCCCGAGGTTCTTGAAAATATTCCAAGTATGCCTTACACTTATCCAGGGGGGATCTAAGTAAATTGTACTAGCTATGAAAACCTAGTTACTCCGTAACTAGGTCGCAGAATAAAATGTCATGAGTTCTGAACAATAAGTGTGTGTGTTGTGGAACTCACTACTTTGAATTAAATGATGGAATTCTCGGAAATGAAAGTATTATATGCTGATGTCACTCATATACTATGCTATACTTTCTTTTGGTTGATAATCTGATTGCAGGTAGATTGCAACTTATGGGTAAAGCTTATAGTTTCCTGAGTATTATGTTCTTTTTTTTGAAACCTTTGTTTACTTTTGAGTGACAATGGATTTCCTTACTTAGCCGTCGTGCTAACTACACTTCGTTGTGTCCTTTGTCAGATGGAATCTAGTGTGGGCTCATGCAGCCCCGCGGACTCCGATCCATCGAAGTTTGAGTTCCCCGTCTTAGATTACGATGACTACGTGCAGTATCTGTCTGACTTGTACTCCCGACCGTGTTCCCACTTCCGTCTCACCAGCGGTACTCATGCCTCTCGCAGGTCAAACATCTCAATATCTTCCTGGCCACGGCTTACAGGCCTCCCGTAAAGTCAAGCATCTCAACAACATTATCCAGAAACTAAGGTTTTCAAAACATTCTTTCCTTTTCTTGAGTTTAATCAGCATTAACACATGATGACTCAAAACAATCATTCTTATCCAAATATGTTTCCAAAATACATATATTTGTCAATGACTTTTCATCATGAAATTCCAAGTGACAAGAGTCACACTTGTGTCTTAAAAACACAATTTTCCTCCAAATTAATGAACGTAATTTACAAAATAATATTTGAACTTTCAAAAATTGAAAAATTGACTCGGTTGCTTGTAGGCCTTCCAAACATCATCACATTCAGGAGCAAAAACATCGGAAGAGGGTTTGGTAGAAAACGGAACCGCGTCGCGCAGACTCGCGAATGTCCGCAACGTCGGACTCACGGCGGACGCGTGCGACCGAGCCGCGTCCGCTCGTCCGGCAGTGACGCCGAAATTCTGGACACCCACGGACGCGCAGCAGACGCGCGTCCGTGGTCGCGTCCGGCCTTTCGGCCATGACGCCGTAACTTCGGGCACCCACGGACGCGCGTCCGGCCGTTCGGCCGTGACGCCGAAACTCTGGGCGCCGATGGACGCGCGTCCAAGGCCACGACCATCCGATTCTGCCAACTTCGGGCAGCAAAAACTGGGTTGTAACGCCCCGATTTCTCCACTATTTTCACAAGTATAGGCCTATATGAACATAAACACAACATATACATGCATAAATTAACTATGAACATGCATACAAAAATTACCAAACATTAAAGTGTAGTTTCTTTGAGCCAACTTGTAGATCCATAACTTAGCACATATCTTTTACATAAAAATTCCTAGTCACATAATTTACTAGCATTTGTTCACCTTCAAGTGATTAAACCAACTTAAGGGATTCCTTACCTCCCAAGTAAATTTTAAGACCGTAGAAAGATGGTGATCTTCTCCTCCAAACATTTCACCGAAGATCCTAAACAAAAAATCACCATGATAACCACATTTTCATGAACCCTTAGTTTAAACTTAAGTTCTAGGAAGGATTCTAGTCATATTAACCGAACAAAACCAACGTTTTTACCTATTATGGAGCACTTGTGTTGAAGAAAAAGCTATGGAGTTCTTGGATCACAATGTAGAAGAATGAAATTTTCTTCCTCTTCTTTTCCCTTCTAATTTTCGAAAATGAGAGAGAGAGAGTGAGTGATGGGAAAGTTGGCTTGAAGATTAATTTAACAAGTATGATCATCCCATACTTCTTATGACAAAACACTATTTAATCACCATGTGGTAATAAGGGTGACACTTGTCAAAATTCCATGGTAGATCTTGAAGAGTGGGGATTATTTTGCCAGTTTGGGATCAAATCAGATAAAGGTTCGGAGGATTATAACTTAATTCGGGAAAATTCTAACACCAAAATTATTCTAAAAATAATCCCGTCATTAACCACTAAAATCGGAAATTTTTCGGTATCTCGCGAAATACAGGTACGAAGGTCCGTAACAATTTCACTCTTACAGTCCATTTAAATTTCTCTTGAACTAAATAGGAAGTTCAGGCTTAATCGTATCGTACTTAATAATCCAATTTCTAGGGAAATTCGAACTGTATATACATCCTTAAAAATTTTCGGTTCGTGACCAGTACGTAGATCGCAGCTTATTAATAACTAGTCTAAAAAAAAATTCTTTCAAAGTACCGACAGATATTCTCATAAATGTCATAGCCTAAAAAACAAATTTTGAACCCTAACTTTGCCTGAATAACTGAGGGGTTACAGTCTTCCCCCCTTAAAATAGTTTCGTCCTCGAAACTTCCTTTTCGTCCTCCATGGATTCAAAGTAGATTACTACTCACCTTCTTTTACCCAAAACGAATTTCTAGCATGCCTAGTCTTAACACACAATTTGTTTAGGCACATAATAGTTAGATCGATTCCACGCACCTGAGTTAAATAATTCCGGATAACGTCCCACCATAATGCTTTCCAACTCCCATGTAGCTTCCTCGGGACTGTGGTTCGACCATTGGACTTTGATCATTTTGACTGATTTCCTCCTCGTATCTCGTGTTTTTGAGTCCAAGATTCGAATTGGTCTTTCCTCGTATACCAACGAATCATCCATCTCCAGTTCCTCTGGCTCTAATACATGGGATGCGTTAGGTACATACCGCTTAAGTTGAGAAACATGAAATACGTTATGTACTTTATCAAGCTCAATAGGTAGGGCCAGTCGATAGGCTAAATTTCCTATCCTCTCCAGAATTTCGTAAGGTCCTATATAACGAGGACTCAACTTTCCTTTCTTCCCAAACCTTCTGACTCCTTTAGTGGGTGAGACTTTCAGTAACACCTTCTCCCCAACTTGATATTCGGTGAACTGTCGCTTCAAATCGGCATACGACTTTTGTCGATCCTGCGCGACTTTCATCCTCTCTCGAATTATCTTGATGACCTCAATAGTTTCTTGTAGGTACTGAGGTCCAAGTGTAACGACATCGCTTTTGTCGCCCCAACACAGAGGACTTCGACATTTTCGCCCATATAGTGCCTCGTAAGGAGCCATTCCTATACTCGCATGGTGGCTGTTGTTATAGGAAAATTCTATTAAATCCAACTGTTCGTCCCATGAACCCTGGAAATCGAGCACACAACCTCTGAGCATATCTTCCAACGTTTGTATTGTTCGCTCAGTTTGGCCATCGGTGGCAGGATGAAAAGCCATACTCAGTTTGAGTTGAGTGCCCATTGCCATTTGTAACGCTTCCCAAAAACGTGATAGAAATCGTGTCGGTCTGAAACGATATCTTGCGCTACCCCGTGGTGTTTAACCACGTACTTAATATAGGCTCTTGCCAACTTTTCCATTGACCATGTTTTGTTCATTGGGATGAATCTCAATGTCTTGGTCAGTCGATCAACAATGACCCACACTTGATCGTTTCCCGCCTTAGTCCTAGGCAATCCCCCCACAAAATCCATAGAGATTGAGTCCCATTTCCACTGCGGAATCTCCAATGGTTGCAATAATCCCTTTGGTTTGCTTCTTTCTACCTTGACCTTTTGACAGTTCAAACATCTAGCCACAAATTCAGCTACATCGTTTTTCATGCCCGACCACCAAAAGTTTTGTTTCAAATCCTTATACAGTTTATCTCCGCCAGGATGAACTGAATAAGGTGTGTAATGACCTTCTTTCATTATTTGCTCCATTATCTTCTTACACCCTTTTGGTATTATCCACCTACCCTGGAATCTTATGCTCCCATCCGGGTGTAGTTCAAATGGCCCATGTTTTCCATCAACCATCTTCTCCTTGATACACTCCACCCAATCGTCCTCTTCTTGCGCTTGTTTGATTTCATCAAATAGGGTTGGGGTGGCCAACATGTAATATAATTTCTTTTCTTGTTCCTATTGACCACACATTTTCACTTCTAGATTGAGTCCTTGAAACTCCTTACATAACTGTTCGGGTAATATCCAAAGAGCATGGTTTGTCTTCCGACTCAAGGCATCAGCTACCTTGTTTGCCTTACCCTCGTGATATTGAATTTCCAAATCATAATCCTTAATCAACTCCAACCATCTCCTTTGTCTTAAATTGAGATCCCTCTGGGTGAAGATATACTTTAAACTCTTGTGGTCTGTATAAATCTTGCAGGAGACTCCATAGAGATAGTGTCGCCAAATCTTGAGTGCGAATACCACTGCCGCCAGTTCCAAGTCATGTGTCGGGTAGTTAGCTTCATGAGGTTTTAATTGTCGAGAAGCATACGCTATTACCCTTCCATCTTGCATGAGGACACATCCTAGTCCTTTGTGAGACGCATCAGTGTACAACTCATAACCTTCCGTTCCAACAGGTAGAGTTAACACTGGAGCGGTGGTCAATCTCCTCTTAAGCTCCTGAAATGCCTGCTCGCATTCTCCGTTCCAACTATACTTGGTCATCTTTTTGAGCAAGTTCGTCAGTGGTCTTGCTATCTTTGAGAAGTCCTGAACAAACCTTCGGTAATAACCTGCCAAACCTAAGAAACTGCGGATTTCCGTAACTGATTTGGGCACTTCCCATTCAATTACAGCTCGTATCTTGGCTGGATACACCCTTATTCCTTCCTTGGTGATTACGTGACCAAGAAATGCGACTTCTCTTTTCCAAAATTCGCATTTTGAAAGCTTTGCGAAAAGTTTCTTTTCCCTCAGTGTCCGTAACACTGTCCTGAGATGTTCCTCGTGTTCCTCCGGTGTTTTAGAGTAGACTAAGATGTCATCTATGAAAGCGACGACGAATTTATCCAAGTATGGAAGGAAAATTCGGTTCATCAAGTCCATAAAGGTTCCTGGGGCGTTNATATAGTGCCTCGTAAGGAGCCATTCCTATACTCGCATGGTGGCTGTTGTTATAGGAAAATTCTATTAAATCCAACTGTTCGTCCCATGAACCCTGGAAATCGAGCACACAACCTCTGAGCATATCTTCCAACGTTTGTATTGTTCGCTCAGTTTGGCCATCGGTGGCAGGATGAAAAGCCATACTCAGTTTGAGTTGAGTGCCCATTGCCATTTGTAACGCTTCCCAAAAACGTGATAGAAATCGTGTCGGTCTGAAACGATATCTTGCGCTACCCCGTGGTGTTTAACCACGTACTTAATATAGGCTCTTGCCAACTTTTCCATTGACCATGTTTTGTTCATTGGGATGAATCTCAATGTCTTGGTCAGTCGATCAACAATGACCCACACTTGATCGTTTCCCGCCTTAGTCCTAGGCAATCCCCCCACAAAATCCATAGAGATTGAGTCCCATTTCCACTGCGGAATCTCCAATGGTTGCAATAATCCCTTTGGTTTGCTTCTTTCTACCTTGACCTTTTGACAGTTCAAACATCTAGCCACAAATTCAGCTACATCGTTTTTCATGCCCGACCACCAAAAGTTTTGTTTCAAATCCTTATACAGTTTATCTCCGCCAGGATGAACTGAATAAGGTGTGTAATGACCTTCTTTCATTATTTGCTCCATTATCTTCTTACACCCTTTTGGTATTATCCACCTACCCTGGAATCTTATGCTCCCATCCGGGTGTAGTTCAAATGGCCCATGTTTTCCATCAACCATCTTCTCCTTGATACACTCCACCCAATCGTCCTCTTCTTGCGCTTGTTTGATTTCATCAAATAGGGTTGGGGTGGCCAACATGTAATATAATTTCTTTTCTTGTTCCTATTGACCACACATTTTCACTTCTAGATTGAGTCCTTGAAACTCCTTACATAACTGTTCGGGTAATATCCAAAGAGCATGGTTTGTCTTCCGACTCAAGGCATCAGCTACCTTGTTTGCCTTACCCTCGTGATATTGAATTTCCAAATCATAATCCTTAATCAACTCCAACCATCTCCTTTGTCTTAAATTGAGATCCCTCTGGGTGAAGATATACTTTAAACTCTTGTGGTCTGTATAAATCTTGCAGGAGACTCCATAGAGATAGTGTCGCCAAATCTTGAGTGCGAATACCACTGCCGCCAGTTCCAAGTCATGTGTCGGGTAGTTAGCTTCATGAGGTTTTAATTGTCGAGAAGCATACGCTATTACCCTTCCATCTTGCATGAGGACACATCCTAGTCCTTTGTGAGACGCATCAGTGTACAACTCATAACCTTCCGTTCCAACAGGTAGAGTTAACACTGGAGCGGTGGTCAATCTCCTCTTAAGCTCCTGAAATGCCTGCTCGCATTCTCCGTTCCAACTATACTTGGTCATCTTTTTGAGCAAGTTCGTCAGTGGTCTTGCTATCTTTGAGAAGTCCTGAACAAACCTTCGGTAATAACCTGCCAAACCTAAGAAACTGCGGATTTCCGTAACTGATTTGGGCACTTCCCATTCAATTACAGCTCGTATCTTGGCTGGATACACCCTTATTCCTTCCTTGGTGATTACGTGACCAAGAAATGCGACTTCTCTTTTCCAAAATTCGCATTTTGAAAGCTTTGCGAAAAGTTTCTTTTCCCTCAGTGTCCGTAACACTGTCCTGAGATGTTCCTCGTGTTCCTCCGGTGTTTTAGAGTAGACTAAGATGTCATCTATGAAAGCGACGACGAATTTATCCAAGTATGGAAGGAAAATTCGGTTCATCAAGTCCATAAAGGTTCCTGGGGGAAGGAAAATTCGGTTCATCAAGTCCATAAAGGTTCCTGGGGCGTTAGTCACTCCGAATGGCATGACTGTGAACTCATAGTGTCCGTAAGTCACTCCGAATGGCATGACTGTGAACTCATAGTGTCCGTATCTCGTTCGAAACGCCGTTTTAGGCACATCCTCTTTCGCTACTCGCACTTGGTGAGACCCTGACCGTAGGTCAATCTTCGAGAATACACCCGCTCCGTTCAATTGATCAAATAGGTCATCGATCCTGGGCAACGGGTACTTATTCTTTACTGTGACTCGATTGAGTTCCCTCTAATCAATGCACAGTCTAAGACTCCCATCCTTCTTCTTCACGAACAACACTGGTGCGCCCCAAGGCGATACGCTTGGTCTAATAAATCCCTTTTCCAACAACTCTGCCAATTGTACCTTCAGCTCCTCCATCTCTTTGGGTGCCATCCGATAATGCGCTTTTGAGATAGGTGAGGTTCCTGGTTCAAGATCGATAGTGAATTCCACTTCCCTTTCTGGTGGCATCTCAGTGAGATCGTCGGGGAATACGTCAGGAAATTCGCATACAATTGGAATTCGGTCCATCTCGAGCTCTTCTACTTCGGCGTCTTGCACCAAGCAGAGATACGCTTCACATCCCTGGCGAACGTACTTATTTAATTTCTACATCGTCAACAACTTTGATTCGGGTTGCTTGTCAATTCCCCGGTAGGATATTCTCCTTCCCTTTGGTCCTTGCAGGACAATTTTTCGCTCATTACACATGATTCGAGCTTTGTACTTATTCAACCAGTCCATCCCGAGTACTACATCGATGCCTTCAAGTTCAAAACAAATCAGGTTTCCGGGGCAGTTAAACCCCGATATTTCTATAGCAACGTTGTCATAACCATCCTTACAAGATACTACTACTCCCGAAGCCGTTGTGACATTTAAATCTAACTTAGCAGTAGGCCTTAACTTTAGTTTATCAGCGAACGCAGAGGATATAAATGAGTTGATAGCCCCTGTATCAAATAGGACTAATCCGAGTACTGAGTTTATGGGGAATGTACCAGATACGGCGTCGCTAGCCTGAGCCTGAGCGCTATTGACGACGTAAATCCTGCCTTGTTTCTCTCCGCTGCTTTCTCCCATCACCTGCTTTCCTTTGTGGTTGGAACCAAACGTGGCATTCGCTAGTCTTCCCAAATTCACAGACTGGGAGTTGGTCCTCTTGTCTTCTGCTCCTGCGGGCCTTTGGCCGACATTCCCATTGAATCTCCTTCCTTGATTCACATTCTGCAGAGGTTTTTGGGGACTGTCTTCCTGACTTCGGCACTGAAAAGATTTGTGCCCAGGAGACCACACTTGTAACATCTAAACTTCATCCCTTGACAGTTTTCTCCGGGATGATTCCTCCCACATCTTGGGCAAGCAGGACGGTTCCCCTGATTGGCTCCTTCTCTTCCTCGTACTGGGTTGAAGCTGCCTTGGTTGGCCTTCTTGTTTCCTGCCGGAAACTTCCGAGACTTGTCATCAGCTTTCCTCTTGCTTCGGCCGTAGACTTCCTGTTGGTCCAGGTATACTTGATACTGATCCGAGGCTCTATCATACGCCTCTTTCAAAGTAGAGCACATGAATGGTGCGATCATTCCCCTTATGCTCTAGTCCAACCCCCGAATGAATCTCCTTGCCTTACTCGCCTCATCCGGTACGATCTCTTGAGCAAAACGCATCAGTTCCACGTATTGGTCATAATATTCCTGGATAGTTGCTCCCTTCTGCTTTAGTCGTAGGAACTCCTCGCATTTAATCCCCTTAATACGCTCCGTATAGAATTGTTCCCTTAATTCCACCTTGAATTCTTCCCAACCAAACGCTAGGTCTTGCTAGAGATCAGGTCCGACTGTTGCCCACCAGTTGTCTGCGGCCTTCGTCAGGTAATAGACTGCAGAAGATACTCGTTGATTCGCAGGGCAATTCACTGCGTTGAGCAACTTGTCGAACGTTCGGATCCACTCCTCCAAAATCACCGGATCTTTTTCACCTGCGTAGTACGGCGGTTATCGGTTGGCGATTTCCTTAGCAAAATCCACCCGTGGCTGCCCCTAGTTTTGGTTCTGACCTTGCTGAGCTAGCATAAACTCAGCCATCCTCTCCATTGCCTGAGCCATACGATCTATTGCAGAGGTATTATAGTTGTTACTCGCAGGCGCACTTCGTCTCGGCGGCATATTTGCTGAACGATAATTCCAAGTTAGTACTCGAGGTAAAGAAGTCCTTATGGAATTAGTTAGTTAAGTAGTTAGTATAGCACCTACTCAAGTCCTATACAGTCCTTCCTAACATTCACCCTTTTCATACCCTCTAATCAAGGGTTTCAAACATAGCATAATGATAATCAACACATTACGCTAGCAAGCTCACTCACAAAAGCTTAAGCAACCACATGCAGGGAAACACAAATATTGACCATATTATTCAACGACCAGAACCATGAGATTCTGTAGAGTAAAAGTGGAATACCCCCTTCTTATGCCACCCGGCCTCCATTCCAGCTCTGCTCCGAACTTGTACTCGTCAAACTGTAAAAATAACTTAGATTGGTCTTAACGAACCTAAGCTGACTTCGAAACTTGGTTAACTCGAAACTAGAGCTGACTCGAAAAAAATTTGACTTAGGATTCTGACTCGAAACAGGGCTCTGATACCAACTTGTAACACCCCGTACTTGGCTGTACCGAACAGCCAGAGTAGTTACCGCCACACCTAGACTAAACCCAATCACATGCAGATAGGATTCATTCTAGATGCACAGGCTAAAGATAAGGAAACTGTACTATATCGTCATGACCAACATCACTTGATATACATTTTCATAGCATCAACAAAAGAGTAGCTAAACTAGCTACTAACATGTACCAAAGTTTAGTTACAGCCCACCAAGAGAGTTTGAGCTAGACCCGACCTCACTAGCCATCTTAGCACTAGCATGGCTACAAAAGATATATATACACAAAAAGGCCAGACTTGACTTCCCACCCTAGGCACTATCTAGTCTAACGAGTGGTACACCAGGCCTGTATAGGTGCCCCAAACGAGGTGCCACTCACCCTCGAACCAGGTGATGTGGTCCAGAAAGTTGCAAGTATTGATATACATCATCCACTCGTCATGATACTCCGGGGGACTCGGGTCCCACGGGTAGGGATAGCGAACGACAAACTCGAGGGGATCACTCCCGGGTAAAACCTCTATGGGATAAAACCCATAGCTAGCCTGGATGACGTCTAGAGGACACAACGGGTCAATAGGGGCAGGTGACCAAACCGGTACCGCTGATGAGACAGAAGTGGGCACAGGGTCGGGAGTACAAGTCAACACTAGAGGGTTTGGAGCGTAGCCGGGGGCGAACGGGTCATCATCAGACAGATACTGTACGTAATCATCGTAATCTAGGACGGGGAACTCAAACTCCGATGGATCGGAGTCCGCGGGGCTGCATGAGCCCACACTAGATTCCATCTGACAAAGGACACAATGAAGTGTAGTTAGCACGACGGCTAAGTAAGGAAATCCATTGTCACTCAAAAGTAAACAAAGGTTTCAAAAGAAACATAATACTCAGAAGACTGTAAACTTTACCCATAAGTTGCAATCTACCTGCAAACAGATTATCAACAAAAGAAAGTATAGCATAGTATATGAGTGACATCAGCATATAATACTTTCATTTCCAAGAATTCCATCATTTAATTCAAAATAGTGAGTTCCACAACACACACACACACACTTACTATTCGGAACTCAAGACATTTTATTCTACGACCTAGTTATGGAGTAACTAGATTTTTATAGTTAGTAAAATTTACTTAGTTTCCCCCTGGATAAGTGCAAGGCATACTTGGAATATTTTCAAGAATCTCGGGCCGCGGCACTCATGCCTCCCGCAAGTCAAACATCTCAATAACTTCCGGGCCACGGCTCACAAGCCTCCCGTAAAGTCAAACATCTCAATAACTTCCGGGCCACGGCTCACAAGCCTCCCGTAAAGTCAAACATCTTAATAACTTCCGGGCCACGGCTCACAGGCCTCCCCGTAAAGTCAAACATCTCAGTAACTTCCGGGCCACGGCTCACAAGCCTCCCGTAAAGTCAAACATATCAGTAACTTCCGGGCCACGGCTCACAAGCCTCCCGTAAAGTCAAACATCTCAATAACTTCCGGGCCACGACTCACAAGCCTCCCGTAAAGTCAAGCATCTCAACAACATTATCCAGAAACTAAGGTTTTCAAAACATTCTTTCCTTTTCTTGAGTTTAATTAGCATTAACACATGATGACTCAAAACGATCATTCTTATCCAAATATGTTTCCAAAATGCATATATTTGTCAATGACTTTTCATCATGAAATTCCAAGTGACAAGAGTCACACTTGTCTCTTAAAAACACAATTTTCCACCAAATTAATGAACGTAATTTACAAAATAATATTTGAACTTTCAAAAATTGAAAAATTGACTCGGTTGCCCGTAGGCCTTCCAAACATCATCACATTCAGGAGCTAAAACATCGGAAGAGGGTTCGATCGAAAACAGAACCGCGTCGCGCAGACTCGAGAATGTCCGCAACGTCGGACGCACGGCAGACGCGTGCGTCCGAGCCGCATCCGCTCGTCCGGCAGTGACGCCGAAATTCTAGACACCCACAGACGCGCAGCGGACGCGCGTCCGTGGTCGCATCCGGCCTTTCGGCCATGACGCCGTAACTTCGGGCACCCACGGACGCGCGTCCGTCGCCGCGTCCGGCCGTTCGGCCGTGACGCCGAAACTCTGGGCGCCGATGGACGCGCAGTGGACGCGCGTCCAAGGCCGCGTCCATCCGATTCTGCCAACTTCGGGCAGCAAAAACTGGGTTGTAACGCCCCGGTTTCTCCACTATTTTCATAAATATAAGCCTATATGAACATAAACACAACATATACATGCATAAATTAACTATGAACATGCATACAAAAATTACCAAACATTAAAGTGTAGTTTCTTTGAGCCAACTTGTAGATCCATAACTTAGCACATATCTTTTACATAAAAATTCCTAGTCACATAATTTACCAGCATTTGTTCACCTTCAAGTGATTAAACCAACTTAAGGGATTCCTTACCTCCCAAGTAAATTTTAAGACCGTAGAAAGATGGTGATCTTCTCCTCCAAACTTTTCACCGAAGATCCTAAACAAAAAATCACCATGATAACCACATTTTCATGAACCCTTAGTTTAAACTTAAGTTCTAGGAAGGATTCTAGTCATATTAACCGAACAAAACCAAAGTTTTTACCTATTATGGAGCACTTGTGTTGAAGAAAAAGCTATGGACTTCTTTGATCACAATGTAGAAGAATGAAATTTTCTTCCGCTTCTTTTCCCTTCTAATTTTCGAAAATGAGAGAGAGAGAGTGAGTGATGGGAAAGTTGGCTTGAAGCTTAAGTTAACAAGTATGATCATCCCATACTTCTTATGACAAAACACTATTCAATCACCATGTGGTAATAAGGGTGACACTTGTCAAAATTCCATGGTAGATCTTGAAGAGTAGGGATTATTTTGCCAGTTTGGGATCAAATCAGATAAAGGTTCGGAGGATTATAACTTAATTCGGGAAAATTCTAACACCAAAATTATTCTAAAAATAATCCCGTCATTAACCACTAAAATCGGAAATTTTTCGGTATCTCGCGAAATACAGGTACGAAGGTCCGTAACAATTTCACTCTTACAGTCCGTTTAAATTTCTCTTGAACTAAATAGGAAGTTCAGGCTTAATCGTATCGTACTTAATAATCCAATTTCTAGGGAAATTCGAACTGTATATACATCCTTAAAAATTTTTGGTTCGTGACCGGTACGTAGATCGCAGCTTATTAATAACTAGTCTAAAAAAAAAAATTCTTTCAAAGTACCGAGAGATCTTCTTATAAATTTCATAGCCTAAAAAAACATTTTCGGACCCTAACTTTGCCGGAATAACTGAGGGGTTACAACCGGTTTGGTCACCTGCCCCTGTTGACCCGTTGTGTCCTCTAGACGTCTTCCAGGCTCGCTATGGGTTTTACCCCATAGAGGTTTTACCCGGGAGTGATCCCCTCGAGTTTGTCGTTCGCTATCCCTACCCGTGGGACCCGAGTCCCCCGGAGTACCATGAGGAGTGGATGATGTATATCAATACTTATAACTTTCTGGACCACATCACATGGTTCGAGGGTGAGTGGCACCTCGTTTGGGGCACCTATACTGGCCCGGTGTACCACTCGTTAGACTAGGTAGTGCCTAGGGTGGGAAGTCAAGTCTGGCCTTTTGTGTATATATCTTTTGTAGCCATGCTAGTGCTAAGATGGCTAGTGAGGTCGGGTCTAGCTCAAACTCTCTTAGTGGGCTATAACTAAACTTTGGTACATGTTAGTAGCTAGCTTAGCTACTCTTTTGTTGATGTATGAAAATATATATCAAGTTATGATGGTCATGATGATATAGTACAGTTTTCTTATCTTTAGCCTGTGCATCTAGAATGAATCCTATCTGTATGTAATTGGGTTTAGTCTAAGTGTGGCGGTAACTACCCCGGTTGTTCGGTACAGCCAAGTACGGGTGTTACATTGGTAAATTCTATTTTAAAAGCGTCTATCAAGTTTTCTTTATTTTTTACAACAATCTTTAACATATACTCCGTATATTATAAAACCAAATGCAGATCTTTTTCCTATCATTGCGTCAGACCATACATTGATATAATTGATAATTCATCTGTCGATGTGGCTAATGACATGAAATATGGTACCATACCGGTAGATTTGGTACGTACTAAACGACACTTAAAGGTTATTTCAATTCATCTTTTTAATTTTTGACTTTGTTTCCTTATTCTGTATTCATTTGCAAATTTTTTTTTTTCGTGATGTACTTGGAACGGAAGTTGTTAAGATGCAAGGCAACGAGACTTAAAAATGTTGTCTCGGTCAGATTACAAATGGAATAGAGAGACTCAACTAACAAAACTGATTCTGGCATATTTACAATGCGCCATATGGAAACATTTATGGGCCAAGCGACGTGCAGTTGGGATTGTGGCCTCCAAAACGAAACCAAATCGCAGCTTGATTGTCTGAGGGTCAAATATCTTGCAGCAATATTATGTGCAGAAATTCACGATCTGCAAGAGGCGAACAAGAAAAAAGCATTGGATTTTGACAAAAAGATTGAATGATTGTGTGATATTTTTGCCAATCCTTTTATGTAATTAACACTGTTGGGAATATTTGTAATTAGGTTTTGATGATACCAAAAATGTATTAGAATTTATTTGTAATTATTAGTCTCCAAAAGAAGAAAATGAAGAAACATCATGTAACACCCCAATTTCTGCTCCGACAACTATTACAATATGCGTAATATAACGCTGCGGAAGCTTACATCTTACAGCAGTAAACTGGGTGCTACCGCCACACTTAGAGTGAAGCCTATCACCTCTTTGATAAAACTTCCACTATAAGTGCACAGGCTAAAAGAAACACACTCAACATCAACACCCCAAACATCAAAATATAATATTCTAGGCATATATATTAATATCAAAAGGTATTTATAAGAATTTGCCCGACGGCTGTTATTTACAAACTTCGGGTCCTCCACTGCCCTAACAGACTAGAGCCAGCCAAAACTAAGGCTACCAAAAGATATATATACACAAAAAGAGAAAACCATCCAAAAACTTCCCAACTCTGGCCCTCTAATCCAAACTTCGGTACACCGGTGTGGTGTACGTGCCCCAAACGAGGTGCCACTCTCCCTCGAACCACATGATGTGGTCGAGGAAGCGACACTCGACTAACATCATTGACCACTCGTCACGAAAATCTCGTGGGTCGGAGTCCCACGGACACGGGTAGCGGACAATGAACTCGATAGGGTCAGAACCGGGAATAAGCTCTATGGGGTAGTACCCATACTGAGCATTTAACTCATCTACTAAGTCCAAAAAGGAATAAGGATTGACTAGGCTGACTGGGGTTGCTGGAGTATAGTCAGGGGACGCTGGAGTATAGTCTGGAGAGCTTTGAGAATCGGGTGGAGAATAGGGGTCTCTGTCCGGCGTGTCATGCAAAGTCTGACCAACAAAAGTAGGTCCCGGGCAAACATGATCAGGAGTGTTTGCCGGGCTACAGGATCCTTCACTGGATGACATCTGAAATGACGTACACGGTGAAGTGTAATTAGCACAACGGCTAAGTAAGGTAATCCATTTGTCACTTCCATCAGATAAAAGTTTTGACAAATAATTCATAAAGGTAAATACACATTACCAAATATGGTGTCCATGCCTTTCATTACTGCAATCAACAATTAATGCCATATAATCACAAGCATATAATGAGTATATAAGTCACAACACATTTCCTTATCAAACTTCCTAGTTTATCAAACTAGGTTGCCTTTGATTTCTTTTCATACAGGATAGGTTTTCAGAACTATCCCTGTCTATCACATATGTCAATGCCACAATTATGACTTCTAGTTGTCTTCAATTATGAAAACGTTACTTAGTTTCTGACTAGAAGCAAGAGACCTTATTGAGGATACAAGTTTCTTTGACTAGACCGAAATCGGATCTGGACATGGGGATTACGGTCCTGCCCCAAGTCTCGTTCGTGATCCCTTGGACGAAGGTTCATCATTATGGTCCCTAGTTTGGCCCCACCTAGGTCCATAAAGCTGATACCAACCCGAAAATGACATGAGTATCTATACTTAAGTGTGCACACCCCCACGGCCTACGCCTGACTGAGTGATATAGAAAACTCCCCTGCGCCTGACTGAGTGACGCAGAGCCTCCCTACGCCTGACGAAGTGACGTAGAGACTCCCTACGCCTGACGAAGTGACGTAGAGACTTGGCGAATAGACTTCGCTTTACGTATGAATAAAACCTGCGCCTGACTGAGTGACGCAGAAACTCCCTACGCCTGACGAAGTGACGTAGAGGCTTGGCGTATACTGCCGTACATATATTGAAGAAGACCATCGGTACTATAGCCCGAGGTAATATAAATGACAAGGTCCTCTTTAACTTCTTGAAACTAAGGTTTTAAAAACATTTCCCCTCCTTTCTCATCTTCTTTTGGACATTTTCCACAAAATCAAGTCCCTATTTTGAAAACAATTACCATTCTCAACTTGGTTCACAAGTCTCGTCTCTCAAAACATTTTCCATCATCACACTACACATTTGTATATATGCATACCACATAAGCCTAACACTTTCCACATATTTATGCATATTCACTTAAGGTACACATACCAAATATATACATATTACAACACTCCATTTAAATATACATACATACTCATATATGTACATATATTATAATACACACATTACACGTATATATATATA
>NC_044916.1:23409819-23419734 GCF_003576645.1 Ipomoea triloba | reverse complement strand
AATAAAATAATAAAATATCTCCACAACATATCAGTTGTGGTCCAAACAGATAAAGTTTCGGTGGAAAATAATCCAGAAAGAATAATTTTCGAAACCACAAATTTATTCCAGTCAAAAGCTCCAAAATGGGCTAGGTTCGGTACACTGCGGAAATTTCGCGGTGTACGATCAGAAATAAATTTCGACCCTTATAGCTCATCCAATTTCAACTTAACTAAGCAGGAAGTTCATACTTAGTCATAACATGCCTAATCATCAATTTTTAAGGAAATCCGAGCTGAAAATTCGTCCTCGAAAATTTTACGGTTCGTGACCAGCACGAACGATCGCAGCTTAATGACAACTATACCTCCGTATAAAAATTCCCTTGACATATTGGGAGATCATCTTATGAATGTCATAGCCTAACGATATATTTTCCGACCCTTAGACTTATCGGAAAGACGAGGGGTTACACATCAAGTTTAGTAAACTGCTACAGTAAGGTTCATTAAACTGCTACAGTGACTTCGAGAGGTGCTACAGTACCATTCGCATGAGGCACTTTTGAACGAAGTTTTGAGGCCGAAGAAGAAGACAATAATCCACGAGAGGTGGATGGGAAAGGAGTTTGGATGTCATAGAAGAAGGATATAACTCACGAGAGGTGGATTGGAAAGCCAAAGTACTCGTGAGAGGAAGATTAAAATGGTTGCAAGACATCAAGTTCGCGCTGCTACAGTACTTCGAGAGATGCTACAGTGATTTCGAGAGATCAAGAGGTCGAGAGATAGATCGAGAGTTCGAGAGATCACAAGGGATGAAAACGCGATGCTACAGTGAATTACTACAGTGATCTTCAATAGTGCTTTTGCTACAGTGCGATGCTACAGTGATTTTGTCACAATACCTTCGAGAGATCAAGAGAAGTTCGAGAGATCCTCGAGAGATCAAGTCATCCGCGAGAGATAAAAAACGCGATGCTACAGTGAATCGCTACAGTACTATTGCTATAGTGACTTCGAGAAGTCGAGAGATAGATCGAGAGTTCGAGAGATCACAAGGGATGAAAACTCGATGCTACAGTGAAATTGTTACAGTACTCGAGAGGTAAATAGTACTATTGCTACATTGACGTAAATAGTACTATTGCTACAGTAATCACGAAAAATACTCAGATGAAATTGGTTCAATGAGTATTATTCTAGCAAGAAGACTTTTGGAAGAAGAAGTTGCGAGGGTATGAAGAAATCCTTCAAGCTAGTTCAAGATTCAACTAAGGAATTAATTATACACTTGGAAGTTGTCACATGGGAAAAGGTAATTGGGTGACAATATTTTATTTGAAAGAGTTCAAATAAAATTCAAAGTGATCAGGAGAAAGCTAAAGATGGAGAATGGGCATGAATATTTTATTCAAGAAAGATGGGCTCAAGATAGTGGAAAGAATATTAAATCAAGCATGAAGACAAAGTTTCTTATCAACATGCAAGACACCATACGGGAATTATGGGAGTGGAATATTTTATGGAAGATTCAAGTGGGATTTCAGATCAAGCTAGCACATGGGATACAAATTAAGGTGGAGCTTCAACGGGTAAAGTATGGAGACTTGAACAAGGAAATATTTTATCAACTCCACTAAGCACGTGAAGGAGACAAAAATTAATGTGGGTTGTTTGGCATATTTGGACTGCTGCTAAACGGTCAAATTAGCAACGGGAATATTTCTTCCCAAATATAAAACCCCAAGGCTTAGAAGAAAAGAATACCAAGAGTGAATACCAAGGGGGAATACGAGACAGTGAATGCACATACAGAAAAGAGAGGAAAAGCTCAGCTTCGAGACATAAAAAATCCAGTGTGCATATTCTAAGCTTAAAAGATAAAAGAATCACTTTGATTCTTTTACTAGTCCAGCACAAACACAACAACACCAACTTTCGAAGGGAAGTTTTGAGTAGGCAGTGAAGGATAGGTGGACGGTGCGGCCATTCGCTATCTCAAGGATTGTCAGGCAGTGAAGGATAGGAAGACGGTGCGGCTATCTTCTATCTCAAGGATTGTCAGGCAGTGAAGGATAGGAAGACGGTGCTGCCATTCGCTATCTCAAGGATTGTCAGGCACTGAAGGATAGGAAGACGGTGCGGCTGTTTTCTATCTCAAGGATTGCCAAGAAGGGAAGAAGCGGGTTGCTTCTGTCCAGACTTTGTATTGGTGATAATACATAGTGGATTTGCTCCTTGGAGTGAAAGGAGAACAATGGATGTAGGCTGCGTTGGCCGAACCACTTAAATTCCTCTCTTGCACTTTACTTTACTGTTATTATTATTATTGTGCAACTAACCCCATAACTCTTATTCACACGAGCACACAATTTACAAAACGCTACAATCATATTTTACGCAAGCTTGAGACTTCCGTTGCAAGGAAATTTATTTCCTTAATTCTTTTCAGCTCACTTTGAGTTAGAATCGAAAATTTGATAAAGTCTATTCAACCCCCCCTTCTAGACTTTTTAGCTTGCTCATCCGGGACCAACAATTGGTATCAGAGCAGTTGTTCTAATAGACCAACCTTTTTGGTCATCCTGAGCAGATTTTGATTTTTTTTTTATAAAAAAAGAAAATTCTGGTTGTAGCGAAATATTTTTTAAAATGCCTAAGAGTATGGATCTTATCCCAATGTATTCACAGGAAGATTTTGAGGAATGGAGAACAAGACTCCAAATACATCTCTCGGCCATACATTCACGTATGTGGGACGTAGTGGAAAATGGTCCAATCTTAATTGAGAAGATCAACACTGCTCCTCCTACCGTAGCTTCCACTGGAGAAAGTGAACAAGGTGAACAAAGTGACGAAGAAACATCACCTTTACCCCCAAGGCCAACAAGGGTTGCAAAGCCCTACGAAGAGTGGACCAAAGAGGATCACACCCTAGCAAAGTTAGATAACGATGCTAAAAATGAGATCATGAAAACTCTTGACAAGGTCACGTTTGGCAAGATTAAAGGGCACACGTCAACCGCAAAACAACTTTGGGACAAGCTAATAGAACTTTCTATTGGCAATGAGCAAATCAGGGAGAATAAATTAAACATTATTGTCCAAAAGTTTGATTCCTTTGAAATGTTACGGGATGAATCCATTGACCAAATGGAAACCCGTTTTACTAATATTTTGGGTGAGCTTTCTATGTTGCAGAAATATTATACGCAGAGGGAGATCAACTCCAAGATTCTAAGAGCACTACCCAAGGAATGGCTATCCAAAGTCACAACCATAAAAAGTAGCAAGGAGTTCTCAACCATTTCAACCGAATCCTTGTTTTGGGATCTCAAAGATCATGAATATGACATGGTCAGACTAGGCAAGAAAAGGGTCTCTATTGATACGCATGCCTTGGTTGGACGTGAAACCCCTTCAACATCCTAAACCCCAACAAGAACTTCTGACTCATGGAAGGAAGATCAAGAAGAAGAGATGGCGCTTCTTATAAAGCAATTCAAGAAGTTCTTAAAATACAAAGGCAAAAGCTCTAGGAAGCATAGATCATCCGATCGAAAGGTAAGAAAACATACAGGACGAGAGGTAGATGAAACTGAAAATGTTTGTTTTAATTGCAGGAAACCAGGACACTTTAAAGCTGATTGTCCTCGTTTAGAAAAAGATGAGGAGAGCTCAAAGAAAGATGATTGGAAGAAAGACAAATACAACCGGAAGAAATGGAAGAAATCCGGAAGGAAAGCCTTCATGGCCAAAGATACATCGGAATAAAGCAGCAGCTCCTCCGAAGAAAGCTCTTCTTCCGACTCTGACGATAAAGCACTCTTTTGCTTGATGGCTAGAGAAGAATCCCCATGCTCATCAGAAAACTCAACTTCAAATGATGGCAACAATGAAGAAGAGGTAACTTCTACATCCTCTTCTAGCTCTTCTGATTTTACTCCTAGAGATAAGCATGCTTTACATATTGAATTAAGGAGTAAATTTTCTGAAATTGTAAAAGAACACGATCTTCTTATATCTAGCAATCAGCTACTCAAGAGTGATAATTCTAGGTTGACTGAGGAATTAAAATCCCTCGATAGTCTAACCTTGGAATTAAATAATCTCAAAGCTGAAAATGAAAGATTAAAAGAAGAGTGTATAGCATGTAACACTAGAGAAGAAAAGCTCAAAGAGCTTCTTGACAAGTATGCCGGTAGTTCCAAAGCAATGGACACTTTACTAAGCATACAAAAGTCATCGGGGGATAGAACCGGACTTGGTTTTAATTCTTCACCTTCTCTAGAACCACCTTCTATTGGACCGGTATTTGTTAAGGAATCTAATCCTCAACCGGAAAATAGTGTGGTACAAAATCATAAATCAACTCCGGTTGATTATGAAAACAATCGGAATAGGCAAGGCTTAGGTTTCAAGAAAGTTGCCCGGACTTATCAAAATAAATCTAACAAGGCAATTTCTAAAAACCAAGGAGGCCAACGGAAGAAGTGGAAAACTTCTAGAAATAAAGGAATAAAATATTCCGAAAT
Organism: Ipomoea triloba; assembly: GCF_003576645.1. NCBI lineage: Eukaryota > Viridiplantae > Streptophyta > Magnoliopsida > Solanales > Convolvulaceae > Ipomoea > Ipomoea triloba. The sequence goes on along the minus strand of NC_044916.1, from coordinate 23,415,215 downwards.
TAAAAGAAGTTTTCGAAAAGAGTGGGTCCCCACGGGAAGAACTTTCGATCCAAATAAAGTGGACCCAACCCCCGTAGGAACAAAACTTCTTACCGGTAGAAATATTCATGCTAGAAAATTTTCTAATCCACATCGGAGGAATATGGGTAGGATTCCAAGGAATGATGTTGGTAGAAATTTTCATTTTAATTCCGATTGGAAAATGGCTAAATTTATTCCTAGACCCGGGAAAATAAATTTAAACAAAGCCAAACCTTCCCGAGGGCATCAAAATTATTTTGGGTCAAAATTTTCAAAATTCGATGCTCCAAAACGTTTTTATAGTTTTCCATTTAATTATGATTTAGAATGGGAACGAAGAATGGCTCAAGTCCCTCATGATGGGTTCGGGCTACCTTATAATCCCAAAAGAACTAACCTCCGAGGACCCAGATTTGTTTGGGTACCAAAAACTTTATTATATTGATGCAGGGACTTCTCGTTCTATCATTGTTGGGAATAAATCAAGACTTGTAACAAAATGGAACCAACAATTGCTATTAACGAGAGATAATGATACGAGAGATTGATTATCAAAGGGGGAAAGATTTCAATTCTTGAAGAAAATAAAGCAAAGGTGGAAGATGCAAGTAAGGGGGAACCACCATTCATGCACGAGAGGTGAAAAATAGCAATACTGTGGAACCTCATCACTAAAGGTACTACTAATTCTCTTTGCAAGACTAACTTTTTGGTATGATGCCAAAAAGGGGGAAAATAAGTGAGGGGGAAGATATTATGTAAAGGGATGTAGTAGTGAGAAGTGAAAGGAAAGATATTCTGTAAAGGGAGAAAAGCAGTGAATATCTTATTTTGAATATTCATCCTTAGTGTGCACTTAGTGAGGGGGAATACAAGTTGTAAGGGATTTAATTTTTTTTTGTAATAGATATTTTTTGTCAAACTCAAAATTATGTGCTGAAGTTTTAATGAAAAATTACTAAAAAGTTGAATATTCAAAATCAGCCATAATTAAAGAGTATAGGTTTTGGCATCATCAAAAAGGGGGAAATTGTTGGGAATATTTGTAATTAGGTTTTGATGATACCAAAAATGTATTAGAATTTATTTGTAATTATTAGTCTCCAAAAGAAGAAAATGAAGAAACATCAAGTTTAGTAAACTGCTACAGTAAGGTTTAGTAAACTGCTACAGTGACTTCGAGAGGTGCTACAGTACCATTCGCATGAGGCACTTTTGAACGAAGTTTTGAGGCCGAAGAAGAAGACAATAATCCACGAGAGGTGGATGGGAAAGGAGTTTGGATGTCATAGAAGAAGGATATAACTCACGAGAGGTGGATTGGAAAGCCAAAGTACTCGTGAGAGGAAGATTAAAATGGTTGCAAGACATCAAGTTCGCGCTGCTACAGTACTTCGAGAGATGCTACAGTGATTTCGAGAGATCAAGAGGTCGAGAGATAGATCGAGAGTTCGAGAGATCACAAGGGATGAAAACGCGATGCTACAGTGAATTACTACAGTGATCTTCAATAGTGCTTTTGCTACAGTGCGATGCTATAGTGATTTTGTCACAATACCTTCGAGAGATCAAGAGAAGTTCGAGAGATCCTCAAGAGATCAAGTCATCCGCGAGAGATAAAAAACGCGATGCTACAGTGAATCGCTACAGTACTATTTCTATAGTGACTTCGAGAAGTCGAGAGATAGATCGAGAGTTCGAGAGATCACAAGGGATGAAAACTCGATGCTACAGTGAAATTGTTACAGTACTCGAGAGGTAAATAGTACTATTGCTACATTGACGTAAATAGTATTATTGCTACAGTAATCACGAAAAATACTCAGATGAAATTGGTTCAATGAGTATTATTCTAGCAAGAAGACTTTTGGAAGAAGAAGTTGCGAGAGGTATGAAGAAATCCTTCAAGCTAGTTCAAGATTCAACTAAGGAATTAATTATACACTTGGAAGTTGTCACATGGGAAAAGGTAATTGGGTGACAATATTTTATTTGAAAGAGTTCAAATAAAATTCAAAGTGATCAGGAGAAAGCTAAAGATGGAGAATGGGCATGAATATTTTATTCAAGAAAGATGGGCTCAAGATAGTGGAAAGAATATTAAATCAAGCATGAAGACAAAGTTTCTTATCAACATGCAAGACACCATACGGGAATTATGGGAGTGGAATATTTTATGGAAGATTCAAGTGGGATTTCAGATCAAGCTAGCACATGGGATACAAATTAAGGTGGAGCTTCAACGGGTAAAGTATGGAGACTTGAACAAGGAAATATTTTATCAACTCCACTAAGCACGTGAAGGAGACAAAAATTAATGTGGGTTGTTTGGCAGATTTGGACTGCTGCTAAACGGTCAAATTAGCAACGGGAATATTTCTTCCCAAATATAAAACCCCAAGGCTTAGAAGAAAAGAATACCAAGAGTGAATACCAAGGGGGAATACGAGACAGTGAATGCACATACAGAAAAGAGAGGAAAAGCTCAGCTTCGAGACATAAAAAATCCAGTGTGCATATTCTAAGCTTAAAAGATAAAAGAATCACTTTGATTCTTTTACTAGTCCAGCACAAACACAACAACACCAACTTTCGAAGGGAAGTTTTGAGTAGGCAGTGAAGGATAGGTGGACGGTGCGGCCATTCGCTATCTCAAGGATTGTCAGGCAGTGAAGGATAGGAAGACGGTGCGGCTATCTTCTATCTCAAGGATTGTCAGGCAGTGAAGGATAGGAAGACGGTGCGGCCATTCGCTATCTCAAGGATTGTCAGGCACTGAAGGATAGGAAGACGGTGCGGCTGTTTTCTATCTCAAGGATTGCCAAGAAGGGAAGAAGCGGGTTGCTTCTGTCCAGACTTTGTATTGGTGATAATACATAGTGGATTTGCTCCTTGGAGTGAAAGGAGAACAGTGGATGTAGGCTGCGTTGGCCGAACCACTTAAATTCCTCTCTTGCACTTTACTTTACTGTTATTATTATTATTGTGCAACTAACCCCATAACTCTTATTCACACGAGCACACAATTTACAAAACGCTACAATCATATTTTACGCAAGCTTGAGACTTCCGTTGCAAGGAAATTTATTTCCTTAATTCTTTTCAGCTCACTTTGAGTTAGAATCGAAAATTTGATAAAGTCTATTCAACCCCACTTCTAGACTTTATAGCTTGCTCATCCGGGACCAACAAACACAACTGTAAATATTTCGCAGATATCAAATTCATCTGTTTTGATGATAAAATCTTTGACGTCTAAAACCACGTTGTCCCCTAGATGCACCTAATGGCATGCGTGTTGTAACCATCGCTTATCCTCCAAATCATTCGTTCTGCTAGGTGACATTCGGTAGGAAGGATAATCGCAAACCGGTATTGAATTACGAGCGTCTATGACCAACCATTCAATTATTATGGTTTAAATATTAAATATTCAATATTAAAGAGATCTATATTCTTTGTCACTGGCTTAAAGATTTCCCATGAATGAAATCAGAGACTTAATGTCAGAATTTGGAGACATTTGTGGGGTAACTTAGGTCCATCACGTTAGTACGTCAGCTACGCATATCGACTGGCAAAGGTGCTCGAACTTCAATAGCAGGATTGTCGGCGATATTTCCGGGCGAACAAGTATAGACGTTCCAGTTTAATCGCATCACATTATCCATTCTGGTTTCTTGGAATGACATCTGTATTGCACTATCGTCCGTGTTCATTTGCGTGTTTGCACAGTTACATCCGAATAAAAAAAAAGGAATTGCCAAGATATGAAGGATACAAAAATACGTGGCATTATTTTATTCATGAAAAAACCACAAACAGCTAAGAAAGTGCTTCAAAACAAGGATCACTTCTTTGATTTTCGTCTGTGCTTGCTTGTCGCAATAGAGCGAATAGATGATTCTAACAACTCGAATGTACACAAACATCCTGGAACATGTTGGGCTGGTACTTTTTCCAGAAGAGGTTGTCTCACTTCTTCGTCGTTTAAAGAGATAATCACTGGATCACCTTGTAAGTCGCCCACTTTGCATACTCCCTTTGCCGCAATCCTTTGCCTACGTTTCTCACGATCTTCTCTTTCATGTCACGTCGCTTCAACAATACTCTCAATAAAAAGTCCGTTATCTCATCCATGTTAAGTTTGTCGGCATCCTTTTCAGAGTCCATCTCTTCTGCAAGGTGAGCAAATATGAATTTCACAGAACTATTGATTAACGTTTACGAGTTACGACCCTTCTATGGTGTTCCGTCTGTTTTATGGGACACGAAGTTTGTCACGTGTAATGATTTGTGGCGTTTCAAATGACCACTCAATGGCGTTAGTATTTGACACTCTAAGACTCTTGAAGTTTCCACGTCCAAAGCTTCTTATTTAAGATGCTAACAATAAATACTGTTCTGACTTTATACAATGAATTATAAAAATTAGCACCCCCAAAAGTAATGCGTATACTCTTTTTCTAAATTAAGTACTACCTGCCAACAAATGAATGCAAATAACATTAAATAGTACATGTATTCGCACTTTTTAGCCCAAACTTTGACTCCCTCTAACGTATGCCTGATACGGAGACTCTTTCTGGGACCCATGTGTTTAAAGTTTAACGCGCGCGCGCACACACACAAGTCAAATTTAAAAAGGAATAAGGTCAAATAGTGTCATATACTAACACTGATTGTTCATCAAACACCATGAATTAAAATATGATCCATCTAGGCCACTAAACTCCAAATTTTTTTTTCTACTTGTAAATTGACCGTATTTCTAACAAATAACCAATCTAATTTGCTAACACGAAAAAATAAAATTTAAAAAAATGGTGACATGTTATTACACGGTCCATCTAGGCTATTATATCAAAATCAAATTATTTTTATAATAACTTAAAATGGGTTACTTATTTGAATTAGGCTAGATATGCTAGATAAAAAAAATTAGGAGATCATAGTTTAATTCATGGTCATCAGTTTTAGTACATGCCCCTATTTGGCCCTTTTGCCAATTTAAAGTGATTGGAAAAAAATTAAATAAATAAATAGTATCAACACTTCAATTCGTATTTGCGTCTAGTATTCATCGGTACGTCGACTGTTTGAAAGACCTAGGCAGCCGTACAGTCCTATATATAAACTTCATTATAGCCAGCACGTGTTTGGCTGACATATACATTTGCAACATTTTAAAGTAAAAGGGTTCACATAGCAGCGTATTATATTAAGGGTGCGTTTGGTTCGCACATGGGAATCGGAATCGGAATGGGTATCAAATACTTGGTAATGGTAATGGGTTTTGGTGAAAGTATTTAACATGTTTGGTAATTGGGTGAAATGAGAATGATTATTAATAGTTGAGGGAGAAAGGGGGGAAG
>NC_044916.1:23407073-23409794 GCF_003576645.1 Ipomoea triloba | reverse complement strand
AAGAATGTGCCCTGATTTTTGAATGCAAACAGCACCTACCTTAACACAATATGTATGCCGTTACTAAACATTTAGGGTGTGTTTGGTTGGTGGGTTTAGGCATAAGGAATAGGTATGAAAGTGATTGTTTGAGTTTGGTTGATAGGTTTTGTAAATGCTACTATGAGTTTGGAATACCTCATTAATGACAAAACCCATACCCTTATTAAATAAGGGTTTCATCTCCAAGAATGTGCCCTGATTTTTGAATGCAAACAGCACCTACCTTAACACAATATGTATGCCGTTACTAAACATTTAGGGTGTGTTTGGTTGGTGGGTTTAGGCATAAGGAATAGGTATGAAAGTGATTGTTTGAGTTTGGTTGATAGGTTTTGTAAATGCTACTATGAGTTTGGAATACCTCATTAATGACAAAACCCATACCCTTATTAAATAAGGGTTTCATCTCCTCAAACAATTTTTGCATTCGTACTCTACAAAAAGAAGGGGAATCACTCTATTATTACAATTGTCCACTTGACAATACACACCAAACTAGTTAAAAGAGTTCTCAATTGCTACGATCTTTCCACTAACCCAAAATTCGCCGGTCTAACAATTGCAAACAAAGTGGTATTAAATTATCTTCATGCTAATCCATTACAAAATATGTTCCAGGGTGCACTATTGAATTGATTGTTATATTCACCATATGCATCACTAACTTTGAATTCTGTTGTGTACTTGTGTGTTACAAGTCTAAGCATCACCAGAGTATGATAAATTAATCCTATGTGTCAAGACCAATGCATAACTTACTTTTCTTTTCGTAGATATCTTTAATTGAAACAATGTGCATCAGGGCGTTCCCTAACTCTTGCAGTGCCTTGTCCTGATCTGAACTCATACTTGTGCCTTCACTTTCTATAAACGAAAAAAAAAGAGAAGAGAAACGAATTGTTTAACTCATTTAAATATAAGCAAGCACTGTTTTTAGACAACAAAATATAAACGAACCTAATGAGTGGGTCAATTGTCTTGATTCTATAACAAAACAGTACAGTTTGTAGTATTCAAAGAGATTTAAATAAGAATCTCTGCGGAATTGTCACATACCCATATTAGAATTCTGTCTTAAAAAGGACTCACCGATCAATGGATATGTAAAAGTTGGGAAATTTGCACCATCCAGTTCCCTGACAAGTGTTCTGGAATACAGCTCCAACATGTATCTGGGATCGGTTATCTTGTGTTTGTACGCATTAGTCGTGACAAAAAAATTCTTTATGAGGTAAACTCGACCTTCTTTGAATCACTTCGCATACTTTTGAACACAGTCCTTCGAAATATGTATGTGAAGAAATGTGCCCTGATTTTTGAATGCAAACAGCACCTACCTTAACACAATATGTATGCCGTTACTAAACATTTAGGGTGTGTTTGGTTGGTGGGTTTAGGCATAAGGAATAGGTATGAAAGTGATTGTTTGAGTTTGGTTGATAGGTTTTGTAAATGCTACTATGAGTTTGGAATACCTCATTAATGACAAAACCCATACCCTTATTAAATAAGGGTTTCATCTCCAAAAAATTAAATAAATAAATAGTATCAACACTTCAATTCGTATTTGCGTCTAGTATTCATCGGTACGTCGACTGTTTGAAAGACCTAGGCAGCCGTACAGTCCTATATATAAACTTCATTATAGCCAGCACGTGTTTGGCTGACATATACATTTGCAACATTTTAAAGTAAAAGGGTTCACATAGCAGCGTATTATATTAAGGGTGCGTTTGGTTCGCACATGGGAATCGGAATCGGAATGGGTATCAAATACTTGGTAATGGTAATGGGTTTTGGTGAAAGTATTTAACATGTTTGGTAATTGGGTGGAATGAGAATGATTATTAATAGTTGAGGGAGAAAGGGGGGAAGGGAGATGAAACCCTTATTTAATAAGGGTATGGGTTTTGTCATTAATGAGGTATTCCAAACTCATAGTAGCATTTACAAAACCTATCAACCAAACTCAAACAATCACTTTCATACCTATTCCTTATGCCTAAACCCACCAACCAAACACACCCTAAATGTTTAGTAACGGCATACATATTGTGTTAAGGTAGGTGCTGTTTGCATTCAAAAATCAGGGCACATTTCTTCACATACATATTTCGAAGGACTGTGTTCAAAAGTATGCGAAGTGATTCAAAGAAGGTCGAGTTTACCTCATAAAGAATTTTTTTGTCACGACTAATGCGTACAAACACAAGATAACCAATCCCAGATACATGTTGGAGCTGTATTCCAGAACACTTGTCAGGGAACTGGATGGTGCAAATTTCCCAACTTTTACATATCCATTGATCGGTGAGTCCTTTTTAAGACAGAATTCTAATATGGGTATGTGACAATTCCGCAGAGATTCTTATTTAAATCTCTTTGAATACTACAAACTGTACTGTTGTTATATAGAATCAAGACAATTGACCCACTCATTAGGTTCGTTTATATTTTGTTGTCTAAAAACAGTGCTTGCTTATATTTAAATGAGTTAAACAATTCGTTTCTCTTCTCTTTTTTTTTTCGTTTATAGAAAGTGAAGGCACAAGTATGAGTTCAGATCAGGACAAGGCACTGCAAGAGTTAGGGAACGCCCTGATGCACATTGTTTCAATTAAAGATATCTACGAAAATGAAAAGTAAGTTATGCATTGGTCTTGACACATAGGATTAATT
>NC_044916.1:23400608-23407048 GCF_003576645.1 Ipomoea triloba | reverse complement strand
TCAAACAATTTTTGCATTCGTACTCTACAAAAAGAAGGGGAATCACTCTATTATTACAATTGTCCACTTGACAATACACACCAAACTAGTTAAAAGAGTTCTCAATTGCTACGATCTTTCCACTAACCCAAAATTCGCCGGTCTAACAATTGCAAACAAAGTGGTATTAAATTATCTTCATGCTAATCCATTACAAAATATGTTCCAGGGTGCACTATTGAATTGATTGTTATATTCACCATATGCATCACTAACTTTGAATTCTGTTGTGTACTTGTGTGTTACAAGTCTAAGCATCACCAGAGTATGATAATATGGGTATGTGACAATTCCGCAGAGATTCTTATTTAAATCTCTTTGAATACTACAAACTGTACTGTTGTTATATAGAATCAAGACAATTGACCCACTCATTAGGTTCGTTTATATTTTGTTGTCTAAAAACAGTGCTTGCTTATATTTAAATGAGTTAAACAATTCGTTTCTCTTCTCTTTTTTTTTCGTTTATAGAAAGTGAAGGCACAAGTATGAGTTCAGATCAGGACAAGGCACTGCAAGAGTTAGGGAACGCCCTGATGCACATTGTTTCAATTAAAGATATCTACGAAAAAGAAAAGTAAGTTATGCATTGGTCTTGACACATAGGATTAATTTATCATACTCTGGTGATGCTTAGACTTGTAACACACAAGTACACAACAGAATTCAAAGTTAGTGATGCATATGGTGAAATATAACAATCAATTCAATAGTGCACCCTGGAACATATTTTGTAATGGATTAGCATGAAGATAAATTTAATACCACTTTGTTTGCAATTGTTAGACCGGCGAATTTTGGGTTAGTGGAAAGATCGTAGCAATTGAGAACTCTTTTAACTAGTTTGGTGTGTATTGTCAAGTGGACAATTGTAATAATAGAGTGATTCCCCTTCTTTTTGTAGAGTACGAATGCAAAAATTGTTTGACGAATTGGACAAAGGGCATAGATAGGTACAATTTAAAGGTTTAAGTGGAAGATGGCAGTGCAAATGCAAGATTGAAATTGCTGGACAAAGATTGTATCCAATTGGTGGGCATGACAATAGTAGACCTGCGGGCAAAGAACAGACGCGTAACCCCTCAACTGCTGAAACAAATACAATCATTGGTTGGGCTTGGCAAGTTACTTATGGTTGAGGTGAAAAGGGAACACTTGGAAAACAGATACAGTCCCTTCTCCGTAACGAAGGTCATAAATGATCAAACATTGGTCAGCCTTTATTGTCCAGGGGTAGTGAACAGAACAGAAAGCAATTCGTCTCCTAAGGCATAAGAAGAAAGATGATTTGTCACACGAGATACATCATCATCACCACATCGGTTTAGTTTGCTCAAAGTGCAAATTTCTTCACATGCACGGATTCTGACTGTGTTAAATGCATTTTCCCGTGTCCTTTAGGACCATATTGAACTAGAGGGAAACGAATGATCTGGAGACCATTGAGTGCATGTTCATTTCATTCTGCTGGATTAGAGCATTAAATGTGTGTACATTTCATTATGGTGTTTTGGCAAAACTTTGCTTGAGTCTGATATGGACAACAAATCAACAATCGATATGCATGTATAAGTGTTTATTTCTTTTTGCTCATGTTTTAATGGATGCAACATCGACACTTTTTTTTTTTCTAATTTGATTGCCTGTTTACACATTTATTTGAATCCGAGATAGCATGAATCGACAACGGCGGTTTACATGTCTAGTTTTTAGTGTAGACCCGTGAAGTTGGTCACCCGTGGGTACTCAATGGTAAGCCTAGGAACATCGTTCAATAGCTGGCGTGTTATATTTTTGGGAAACAGGTTTTTCCAAACATGCGCATCTTGACAATACTCTAGTAAGAAGTTAACCAGAAGGAAATCGTCGGGGGAAGGGGCATTGGAAGCTGACGGAGGAGCGACCGGCGCGAAAACGTGGCAACAAGCATAGGGAAAGGAAAGTCTAGAAAAATCCGCTGGCTAAGTTAAACCGAATCAACCACCGGCAAAAGGCAAGGACAACAAAAACAAAAACAAAAACAAGCAATATATCTGGGCGGCACATGGAATTTTTTACGCGTGTCTCTTTTAACTAGTGTATTAGGAGCTTTCGCTGAACTTGTTACATTACGGGAAAAAATGAATCAATCTATCACCCATGGTCGGTGAAGCAAATAATCAGAAATACACACTAGATAGAGACATAACATTTATTGTGTTTCTCAGTCGCCTACAGTAAATATACAAATAGAAATACATCAATCTAGATCACTTTAACACCACCGAGAGAGGCAGAGCAATAACGTAATTCTAAAATCCCTTTAATGTCATTGACAAGAGCATTGTTTCGTTCACTTCTCTCAATTAATTGGACAAATTCTTCGTATTGATGAGAAGAGCATGTTCCAGCTATTGATGTTGATGAGGACATTTTGAACGAAACAATGCTCTTGTCAACTGCATTAAATGGATGTCACAATCGCGTTATTGGTCTACCTCTTTCACTCTCTGGGTGGTGTTTCAATGATCTAGATTGATGTATTTCTGTTTCTGTATTTAGTGCTGGCAACTAAAAAACACAAAAAATGTTCTGCATTTGTTCAGAGTGTATTTGTGATTGTTTGATTCATCGATCATGGGAGATAGATCTATTTGTTTTTTCCCATCATATAACAAGTTCAACAAAGCATCCTATTGCACTAATTAAAAGGGACATGCGTCAAAAATTTCGTGTGTCGCCCAGGTATATTGTTTGTTTTTGTTGTTGCTGCTTTCTGCTTATGGTTGCTTCGGTTTAACTTAGCCAGCATTGATTTTTCTCGGCTATCCTCTCACTATGCTTGTTGCGACGCTTTCATGCCGGTGACTCATTTGCCATTTTCATAATCCATTGATGGAGAACTCTCAGCATGGCTTTTGGCAGAAAGACTGGTCCATAGTCTGAATTTGTTCATTGTCGAATAATCTGGTAAGTTAAGAAACTAAGACACCAATAAGAGGTAAAAATAACAACGACAGTACATGGGGGAAGCATCGGGCTAGTTGGAGACCGGAAAGAGTCGAGAGTTCCTTCCTTTCGTTCTGATAAACACATCCACCAAAAGTCACGCATAATTCTAGCAGTTACACCAGGACTCTTGCAATGGTCAAGTTAGAAATAAAAATTGGGAATTGGTATTGAACTCCACAAATCCACAACAATGGTTTAAGTTTCTAAAAGGGAAATAGGAATGGTAATAACAATCAAGAAAAGAGAAGCTGGAAATGGCATCTGTGGCTTTCTTCCTTCTACCACTGCTTCATTTATAGCTTTTTGAAATGGTATTGACTTAAAAATCCATTTTGTGAAAATTGTAGAAGTTGATCCATTATGAATTTTGGAAATCTGGTAAGAAAATGAAAGTTTTATAATGATTTGAAAGACAAGAATTTGGATGGTGATGTTGAAATATCCTTTTTTTGTGGAAATTGATTAAAGTTGATCCAAATCAAATCTTGAGCTTTTATGAAAAATATGATTATGTCAAAAATATGAATTGTAAAGATTATGGAAATGTTTTTGAAGCATGCTATATATTAGAACCCAAGTTTGGGAATTTTGGATAAATTGATTTTTGACAAATGATTTTGGAAGCATAAGTATTACATTATCACATGTGAATGATTTTTAGAATTTATGGAATGTATGATTGTTATAAAATATTTATGTTGCATAATAAATGCTAGGAGTATTCGGTAGGAACAATCCACTGGTACTAGGACGACATATGGTTGTCTTGTAGGTGAAAATGAACAGGGTAGTCAGTAGAAACATATCCTGGCTACTTGGGTTGGTAACTTCTCAGTGAGGCTTGGAATCCTCAATTATGGGGTGCGCACACTTAATGTTAGAGTCCAGTTTCTATTGAAATGGGAATTTGTGAGTGTTCGGGTTAGAGTCCAGTTTCTATTGAAATGGTAATTTGTGAGTGTTCGGATGTGTGGAAGCACCGTTCACTACAAGGGTCTAATTATAAAGGACCCTGTCCCATTTATGTGATAATGTGGTTCCATATGTATTTATTACTCTCATGATAATAAATGAATTGAAAATGATATTGATTTTGGAAATATGATTTATTGTACCTTGAAAGGTTGCATTTTAATACGAAGTATTTTGCCCATTGTATGTTTAATGTACGATAAAAATTATGATGACTTGTAAGTCACGATTTCATATATTAAATTTTTGAAGCATGGATGATTTTCTCTAAAATTAAGTACCATCTCTTGTAGAGATTAATTATGATTATTTGGAAATTTGGTGAATGATTATTGTATATATATGAAGTTTGATAAAAGTATATGGTTTGTGTAAACCCGTATTTACATATGTATATATGTCCATATGATTTTTTTTATAACCAAAATGTTGTGTATATGTATGTATATACTATTTTTGAGAAATAAAAATAAAATTTGTATGTATAGTTGTATTTAGTACATATACACGTACATGTATAAAATGGGTATTTTGGACCAAGTATATATCTACACTATAGTATTTTGATAAACAAGCAAAATAGAATATACGTAAATTTTTATGTATTTATGTATATTTTAAAATTATATATAAATACAGTTATATATATATTAATTATATATATATATTAATTATATATAAAAATATATATGTTTGTGCCGTATGGTATATATTTATATAAAATAAATAAATAAATTATATGTATTATATGTATGTCCATGCCGTGTGTATATATATTTATATAGAAGAAATATTTTATGTATTTATTGTTAGGAACATCATGTAATAGGTTTTGATGATACCAACTGATAAGTAGAAATCCCCAAGTCTCGATACATAGGCAAAACGCTGTAAGTTCGACAAGTAAACCAAGAGCGAAAATACAACCGGGTAACTTTGAGCTCAACTCGGAAAATATTTAAGCTTGAGGGAAATTTGTTTGAACATCTTAGAAGTCTCGTGTGTTGTAATCATATAGACAGATCAGAAGAAAGCATGGGACAACACTGGAGGAATAAGGGTCTGCGAGACATCAACTAAGTCTCGAGACATAAGCAGAGTTCGAGAGGTAGGACCTCTCGATACAGTTATCCAGTTCGAGACATAAACAGAGTTCGAGAGATAGACCTCTCGATATTTGAGTTCGAGACAACAAGCAATCAAGATATCAACCTTGGTCTCGATACACTAACAATTCTCCAACAAAGCTGAATGACGGTCTTACTTAAAGTGTGGAGAAGAAGAATATCATGGAGATGGAATAATAAAGAGGTGCCGAACGTGAAGATTTCAAAATGGGCGGAAATGGATGACACGTCAGACTTCCACCACAAACGGTCAAAAGGTGCACCAATGCTGAAGTGGTCTGATTCCCTACAAACAAGGAATAATGGGAATATAAAAAGAGTAACTTTTACCAAAAGACGAAAGTGGAGCATGGACTCAAGAAAAGTAAACTATGGAATATTCACTACAAGACAAAGAGGTTCAAGTTACAAGATCACCACTCCATGAAATATGCTGAAAATATGCAAGACCCATGATCAGCATGGGAGACAAATTTCAAACGGAATAATTTTCCCTCCAACGGAATTATTCCTCTACTCTCATATATAAGGACGTAAAGACACAGAAGGAAGCGGGGATAGAGAAGGGGTTCGAAATTCTTAAGAAGTGTCTGTCTAAAACATTCAAAGTGCAAGTGCTTAACTTGGAATATCATCCTAATATTCAAAACAGCGAAAAAAAAAAAAAAAACACATCTTAGTGTTTCAAGAGAGTTACAAAGCTTAAACTGTTATACATCCAGAAGGTGACCGAAGCTGCTCTACATCGAAGTTGATTCAANTGTCTTCACCTCGTGAGGTATCGAACCTAAACATCCTAAGTTCAATACACACGAGAGGTTGAAAAGATTTGCAAAATCTTATACAAGTCTATTCACCTCCCCCCTCTAGACTTGTACCCCATCCCCTTGGGACCAACAATTGGTATCAGAGCAAGTTCTCTGATCGATATAAACCTTTGTTTATATTGCCTAGAGATCCTTCTTTGAAAAATCCTTTAAAAGTTTTCAAAGCACGAGAAATTTTTTTAATGGACAGCATGTTGTCGAGGCATCTTCTCTTTGATCTTAGCAGGTTCGATGACTGGAAAACACGCATGCTTGCGTATCTATCAGCCCTCCATGATGAGATGGCCGAAGTTATAACATTTGGACCAATCAAGATCATGATGGTAAACACGACTGCTGAGCAAACCAGAGATACACCGAAGTATGTCCCCAAACCTAGGGAAGAATGGACAAGTGATGATAGGAAGAGAAACAACTTGGACAACATTGCCAAGGATATTCTCTTCAGAGCTATAGACGAAACCATCTTTCCAAAAGTAAGAAA
>NC_044916.1:23395953-23397170 GCF_003576645.1 Ipomoea triloba | reverse complement strand
GAACAGTTTGCTTTCTTCATAAGAAAATTCAGGAAGTTCATGAAGAAGACACCGGAAAGCAATACAAGTTCACCTTCCTCCTCAAGAAGGAAAAATGAGAAATACACATCCAGAGGAATGGAGGAAGAAGATCAAGGTCTATGCTACAACTGTAGGAGACCGGGGCACTTCAAGGCTGACTGTCCTTACCCTAAGGTAAGCAAGTATCAAGGCCTAGAAGGTAGGAACTCCAGGAGAAAGGAGGAACCCAAAGAGAAGCCAGCACAAAGTGGCTTCAAGGGAGACACAAAGAAACATCTGCGCAGAAAGGCGCTTGTTGCTGAGGAACTCGAGAGAACAATCGAGGAGTCCGAGACGTCGAGCTCCAGTGAAAGCAGCAGCAGCTCAGAGGATGAGAGGGGGCTCATCTGCTTATACACCGAGGAAGAAGAGAATCAATGCCTAATGGCCATTGACAATGAGGTAACCTCTACTTCCACATCTCGCTGCTCTACTTCTACCTCTCGTTGTTCTTCTTTCAGAAGCGATGAAGATCCCTTTGAGATGCTTGAAACATTTAAAAGGGATCTCGCAGTCGCTAATAGCACTCATGCCAAAATCAGGGAAGAAAACAGCAAGCTAACTGCTGAAAGAGATATGCTTAAGAACGTCTCGAAAGAGAATTCAGAGCTAACTCTCAAAATAAGTGAGTAAGAAGCTAAAGTAACCCTACTGACTGAAGAGTGCAAAGCTCGAGAGATCACCGAAAATGATCTTAGAAAGGTTATAGCATCATACACTGATTCCTCCAAAGCTATGGAGAAAATGGTGAATGATCACAGACCTACAAGTGATAGAACCGGTCTAGGGTTCCATCGAGACCATCTCTCGAGAAATAAACAGACCAATGGTTTGGGAACTTCAAGAAATGGAGGATCTCAACCCAAACCAAATAAAGGTCATAAAGGATCAACAGAAAAGACCAGAGTAGCTATTCATAAACCGTCCCTATACACCAGCAATGGAAAGTATAGGAAAGCTACGAAGAATGGCCGGGTAAACAATATCTAGAGATCACCTCGCTATCTCTCGCAAGGCCATTCCAAGTACAAAAAGAGCTACATTCCATATAATGCGCCTCAAGGCAAATATGGAAGGTCTGAGATCCACATAGTTAGGAACTCACGGATGGAGAAAGGCAGACTCTATCCATCTAGTGAGAATTGGTCATCGAATCA
>NC_044916.1:23392100-23394897 GCF_003576645.1 Ipomoea triloba | reverse complement strand
GACTACACAAGATTCACATGGACCGTGTTCTTAACCAAGAAAAGTGAGACAAAAATTGCCCTGCCTAATCTCTTGAAGCAAGTTCAAGTTGAAAAGGATGTCTCAATACTAAAAATCCGGTCAGATCAAGGAGGAGAGTTCGTTAATCAATTAATCGAGAGCTACTGCAACGAGAATGGGATTCATCATCAACTGTCAGCTGCTCGAACGCCTCAACAAAACGGAGTTGCTGAAAGAAGGAACAAAACTCTCAAGGAAGCTGCAAGAACCATGCTCTCGCAAGCCAACATAGCACAAGGATTTTGGGCAGAAGCAATCAACACAGCGTGCTACACCCAAAATCGGTCCTTGATCGTAAAAGGAATTGGAAAGACTCCATATGAGTTGTGGAATGGAAGAAAACCGAATGTAAGCCACTTCCACACATTCGGATGCAAATGCTATATCCACAACAATGGGAAGGCTCAACTAAGAACCTTTGAAGAAAAGGCAGATGATGGAGTATTTATGGGATACTCATCGACAAGCAAAGCATTCAGAGTCTTCAACAAACGGAGTTTGGTGGTTGAAGAGTCCCTACATGTTATCTTTGATGAAAGGGCATCGACAGATCAACCATCAAAGACAACGGAAGCAGCTGAGGAAGATCAACCACAGTCTATCGAGAGAACAAACTTACCTCTCGAAGACAAGCAGTCAATAGTTCGAGACGTAGCAGAACTCCAGTCAGATTCAGATGATGAAGAATCTACCAAGAAGAAAGCACCTGACTCAGTTGATCCAATCCAGATCATAGATGTTCAAACCACATCTCAACCTTCAATGGAAGTATCAACTGAGGAGCCACAACCCCACCTAAGATGGCTGAGAAGTCACCCTGCTGATCAAGTGATTGGAGATGTACGTGACAGAGTTCGAACCAGATCAGCATACAGAGAAAGCATGTTTGTTTGTTTTCTATCTCAAATAGAGCCTAAGATGATAGATGAGGCTCTATGTGATCCAGATTGGGTGCAAGCCATGCAAGAGGAACTTCATCAGTTTGAGCGGAACGATGTTTGGGAACTAGTTCCGAGACCTCATCATCAAAATGTCATTGGTACAAAGTGGGTCTTCAGAAACAAGATGAATGAGGATGGAGTTATTGTTAGGAACAAGGCCAGACTTGTTGCCAAAGGCTACTGTCAGGAGGAAGGAATAGATTTTGATGAGACCTTCGCTCCAGTGGCACGTCTCGAAGCCATACGCATCTTTCTCGCATATGCCGCCTTCAAAGACTTTAAGGTATATCAAATGGATGTCAAGAGCGCTTTTCTGAACGGACTTCTCGAAGAAGAGGTGTACGTTGAACAACCTCCGGGTTTCTTGAAGGACGTGGGAGCTGACAAAGTATACAAATTAAAGAAGGCACTTTACGGCTTAAAACAAGCTCCGAGAGCTTGGTATGATACCTTATCCTCTTTTCTAATTCAGTGTGGGTTCACCAAAGGCCTAGTGGACAAAACATTGTTTAGAATTAAGGACGGGGATCACATCTTATTGGTGCAAATCTATGTGGACGATATCATTTTTGGAAGCACCAATCCAGACTTGTGCGAGAAGTTCTCCAGATTGATGAAAGGGAAGTTCGAGATGAGCATGATGGGAGAACTAAACTACTTCCTTGGATTACAAGTGCGACAGCTTAAGGAAGGCATCTTCATCAATCAGGAGAAATACACCAAGGATCTGCTCAGAAAACACAATGTAGAAGGGAAATCCTCAGTCAAAGTACCCATGGGAACCTCTCTACGTATCGATGTCGACAGTGAAGGTCGAGAGGTCGATCAGACTACTTATCGAGGTATCATCGGATCTCTTCTCTATTTAACTGCTAGTAGACCAGATATATCCTTTGCAGTAGGTGTATGTGCTAGGTTTCAGGCAAGTCCTAAGGAAAGTCACTTAAATGCATCTAAAAAGATTCTTAGATATCTCAAAGGTACGCAAAGTGTTGGACTTTGGTATTCGAGAGGTGGATCTTTCGAACTTATGGGTTATTCAGATGCGGACTTTGCCGGCTGTAAGATAGATCGAAAAAGCACATCAGGGACATGTCAGTTTCTAGGTGGAAGACTTGTCTCATGGTTTAGCAAGAAACAGCATTCGATAGCTACAAGCACCGCTGAGGCAGAGTATGTAGCAGCTGGAAGTTGCTGTGCTCAGGTTTTATGGATGAAGCAACAATTACTGGATTATGGGGTTGAGTGTAAGGAGGTTAAGATCATGTGTGACAATACAAGTGCTATTGCCATCACCCACAATCCAGTGTTACATTCTAGAACAAAGCATATTGATATTAAGTATCACTTCATCCGAGATCATGTTGAGAGGAAGGACATTATTTTGGAATATGTTGCAACGGAAGAGCAACTAGCAGATATTTTCACAAAAGCGTTATGTGAAAATAGATTCTCTCAACTAAGGTTAGAATTGGGAATGATAGAATTGGGATGAATGGTCAAATCTTATCTTCTTGTATTTAGTGCCATGAACTGTTTCGCATGTGAGGGGCGGTTTCATCAACTTTATGGCAGCTTTGGAGTTACACAAGCATTGAATGGTCATTCATATTGCATCCCGTGACTCAACAGTGGTAACCTTATTGGGCTATAAATAAGAGGGTTTCTTTCAGAAGTTCATATCATCAACTTCCCATGGAGAAAAAGAAAGGAAAAGATGATGTTCCATTCTTTTATAGAGGAAAGAAACCGGCAGTCAAGTCCAAAGATTTTCAAGGAGAAAACTATCCAGAATC
>NC_044916.1:23390572-23391752 GCF_003576645.1 Ipomoea triloba | reverse complement strand
GCGGAGCTTCCTGATAATCCAAGCAAGAATCCTATTCCCATCCAAGGTGAATGGATCCCCAAATACGAGGAGATCCACAACGATGGGATACTGGAATCGGGAGGAGAGTCCTGCACAAGAAGGACTCCTACTGCTGCACATTCTGGAAAAGGGCCTTCCTCAACCAAATGGAGAACCAAGGGAAAAACAGAGGAAGACCAGATGGGACTTTCTGAGGTCAGCAGCAGTCAAAGGGGTGATCATACCTAATCCAAAGACACTAAGAGGATTAGCGATGAAGATGGTCACTCCCAACTACAGTACGCAGCTCCGGAGAGAAGAACAAGAAAAGGAAATAGCCACCCCTAGTTCTGTTATTAGACAAATAGGACTTTAGATGACTAGCTTCTGCTTTAACGATAGATTCCTATTAGGCTGACCAAGGCCAAACAAAAGTTTCTAAGGAATTTAATAGGATATTGATTCAAATGTAATGTATCTGGAAATCACTAAATGAACTTAAGGATATGTTCCAAGTGATATCTTTTAGATGAATCAAACTTGTTTCTCTCGCAATCTGTGTTCAAAAAGAAGTTCGAGAGGTCACCCGATCAGTTTTTCTATACACGTTATGTCTCGAAGAAGGGTAGTTCGAGAGGTCACTTCGAAAGATAACAAACTGATATCTCTGAACGGAGGAATAAGGAGGGTTAGGGATCAATCACTCAGGGGGAAGATCCTTAACCAGATCAAGACGGAGGAATAAGGAGGTTTAGGGATCAATCACTCAGGGGGAAGATCCTTAAACTCATGTGGAAGACAATTCACCTTCGAGAAGTGAATCCGAAAAGCTCAACAAATATATGAAGGAAACGGCTAACTTTGGATATCAATGCTAGCCACGTGGTCATCGGTTACTGACGGTTTTCCGCACTTAAGGGAATTATCTTGATAAGTGGGAGCATGCTCATATAGTTGCTATTCTTTAATACCCCACTATCCTGAACCTAAAACCGCTCTGTTAAATTACCAAAAATACCCTTATTTGTCATATACGCTGACCGTTACTAGGGGTATTTCTGACCTTTTACTTCTTTAAAGAAGACCGGTATCCTTCCTTGGGTCAAGCTCTCAACCCTACCCATATATCCAACCCGAATCCACACGATATAAAAGCCAAATCCTTCTTCTTTACCCGGAT
>NC_044916.1:23385373-23386870 GCF_003576645.1 Ipomoea triloba | reverse complement strand
AGCAAGAAGTGATCCATCCCTCAGGTGGAAACCGGGAAGCACCTGACATGGAGCTACCTTCGAGCTCTGAACCTTGTGTCCCTGTGGATCCTCAGACAATAAATCGAGAGGTGGACTCGCAATTGCAAGTCATGGGTGGAAATCTGGAAGCACCCAAGTCCCCTCCGACAAAAGGTACATCTCGATCCTCATCTCCTACTTCTGACTATGATCAACAGGCCGAAGAAGTCTTCATTGGCGAAGTGCGTCAATTCATGGCTGCTCAATCTCAGAAGATGGCTCAGCTCGAAAGAATACTCGCTGTGGTCCGCAATGCTGCAATGCCTGCTGCTGGCACAAGTGAATCCCAAGGCCGTCAAGCCGAACTTCTCGAACAGGCGATATGGGCTGAGGATGCAGCACGGAAAGCCACTGATGAAGCCGCTGTAGCTCGAGCAGAGGCCGCAAGTGCGAGGGCTGAATTAGCCGAGATGCGAGCAGAGCTTCGAGCCTTCCAATATTCCAGTGAACTTCGACAGGATGTGATGAAGGCCTTACTCGATGACCTGTCGAACCAAGTCCCTGCCCAACTTCAAGCAATCTTCGAAGGTATGTCCACCCTCCTCTCCCGTGCTGATGATGCCAACAAGGGGGAAAATAAAGAGGAAAAGAAGGGGGATACAACGGGGAAGAAAAGGGCAGCAAGTGAACCAGCTGGACCACCTCCAAAAATACCAAGAATCATGAGCAAAGCAGTGGAGGATGCTAAACAGGCAGAAAACCTAAGGGTCCAGCGTACACTGGAAATGGAGAGAAGGAGAGAAGAGGACAGAGAAAGAAGAAGAAAAAGACAAGAACGACAGTCAGAAGAAGAAAGGAAGATAGATCTTCTCATGACAAACTTTAAGTTTGGGAACAGAGAAGACACTGAACAAATTCTGACTCTGGAGATATTCAAGCTTCTGAAAATCACTGGGATATCTACACACAGCAATATGTCTCCAGAAGAATGCATTGCCTGGTGGAAAGATGGAGTAATTGATGGTGAGTTCGTGGGGGAAGCCTACAGGAACTACAGGCATCTAGACGTCACAGAATAATACTTAAGCCTGGTAAATCCGAAAGACCCCATCAAGACACGAGAAGCCATTAACAAGAAAAGGAAAGCCAACAAGAAGTAAGCTCTCGTGGTCCAAACTCCATCTCATTTCAATGTATTGATATCTATGTTGTTCTTGGTCTTATTTCTTTCAATCTTGTCTACTAAACTCTGCTTTGTAAACATTCCCCTTTATAATCATATATATATCTTTTGCTGGGGGTGTTGCGTGAGTTCTATTATTCATGTTTTAGTAGAGTATTTGTCAAACTTACCATATGTGCTGAAAAATAAAATCCTTGTTAATTCTTTCTATCAAATCAGCCATATAGAGTAAGTATAAGTGTTGGCATCATCAAAAAGGGGGAAATTGTTAGGAACATCATGTAATAGGTTTTGATGATACCAACTGTTAAGTA
>NC_044916.1:23372167-23383913 GCF_003576645.1 Ipomoea triloba | reverse complement strand
AAGGGAAGTTTTTAGTGCAATCCTTCCAGGGAGTTTCTGGAAGAAGAGTGGACGTAGGCAGGTTGGCCGAACCACTTAAAAATCTCGCTTGCATTTACTTACTGTTTTTATCTCTCGCTAACCTCTCGATTGCACTGCATATAAACGCACTTCTCGAACTAACTCAAACTCGTGCAAACTAAAAGGGGATAACATTTCCGCTGCGCATAAAACTTTGTCTTCACCTCGTGAGGTATCGAACCTAAACATCCTAAGTTCAATACACACGAGAGGTTGAAAAGATTTGCAAAATCTTATACAAGTCTATTCACCCCCCCCCCCTCTAGACTTGTACCCCATCCCCTTGGGACCAACAAAGGGTATAATAGAAGATTTGCTTGCTTGGTAGAACCAATAATTGACACAATTAACTGTTATACGGGGCCAATAGTACCCTTAGAATACCACATTTTGAGCCAAAGTCCTAGTGCCTTGATGGTAGAGCACACTCTTTCATGGATTTGTTCGACGATGACCTAATCAGCTTCGACCTTAATAAGAGTCCTCTAAAAGATATCTTGTATAGCTTATCGTTTATTACTTGATAATAACGGCCCATTTATCGGACTTTTCCTCACCCTCTCATGGTTATTTGGTGTAACAGGATGGGTTTTTTATAACAAGATTATCTCATTCATCGGGCGTTGGTAGTGTTAGTGATACAGATGGAATTCAAACAAATTAGAGAATTTGTTTTTATCGTTCTTTAGGATGGTGTTTATGGCGTGATCCCTGAAAGAGCAAGTCTAGACACAAAGTTAAAGAAACTGGCGAAAGGTAAGCAATAAACAATATTGGGGATTAGGTGAACAAACACAAACACATATGCAAAATGATAAGGAAGGGTTTGAGGTGAGAAAACATGTGATTCTAATGTCATGCCTAAAGATTAAGGAGAGATAAACACAATTTATTGTTCCAAGATTACCAATACCAATTTGAGGATTTACAAGTCACTGTCGTGGACTCATGGTCAATGTAATTCCGAATTGAAGACAGGAATCGCCCCCATTGTCGTGATGCATCAATTCTCACAATGAAGCCAAAAGCAATCTAAATCCCTAAATTCCCTACTTTCATAGAGGAATAGAGGGGTGTTGCGAGAAAAGGCTATGGAAATATCAATCCAACTTTCATTACGATTGGATTACCTTCAAGGTTAGTGCTAAAAATGTTGTGCACATTAACACAAAAATACAGAAAATCTCCCACAACATGAGGAATCCTAGATTAGGTTTTACCCCTTTTATATGCAATAATATATATCAAATAGGCATTAGAATCTCATATTATCATCAACCCAAATCCTAAATAGGATTATTCACTCATAATTTCAGCAAATAATGCAAAGATACTAAAGAGAAACATCATCATAAAACCAATAAAGGTTAAAGTAATAAATAAGTTTATCTTTAAAACAGAATAGATCTACAACTCCATTTGGTATTGAATCTTCAAATAAGATGAATCTACCCTTTTGGATGAAAGGAAAAATTATTTTTATTTATCTAGGGTTAGAAACCTCACCCCACCCTCTACTCTCTACGCTATTTTTCACTCCTACTTTTTCACACTCTCTTTTAGATCTGAAAGTTACAGGTTAAATCGCACAATAGCGGTCATCGCACAACGGCATAGGCGTGTCATAGCCTGTTTATGGAGGCGATTGCATCACGGGCTTGTCAACACTCGTGACCGGTGCAAACCTTCCTCACGGGTGTGACGACGCCCGTAACTAATTTTATATCTGTGTCATGTCCCTGCTTTGCTCATTTTCGCAAACTTCCTTCCTAGCTAGGTTGCTTCCCACTAACCTTTTGTTTCTTTCCTATGCACTTTTAAGCTTCTAATAAATTGCTCAATCCCCTTCCTTTGCCCTTTTAGACAATATTTGGGCTTAGCTTAGGTGGGCTTTGAAATGATTAAAAAACTCTTGACATATGCATGTCAAAGTGAAACATTCCCTCTACTTCACCACCTAGAATAAGGGGAGCTAGCGTTCTTGCAATTTAGACATAAAACAACTCAATGACGACTATCACCAGCCTCTTATTCAACCTTTGAATGTCCATGAGTGACAATGAGTGTTACATATCTAAGATTGCATGGACCTTCTCAAACTTCACATTGATCCTCCTATGTATGACCATGAACCTGAGGTATGTTCCTCCTTTACACTAGTACAAAAAAGAACATAATAGACTGACATTTAGCCATTGTTGTTAAAAGTACAGTAGTGTATTCTTTAAAAAAATTTGCAGTGGCAGTTTTTAATTAATTGATCAATAATCCGCCACCATTGTTTGCTGCAACATATGCGGTTTAAAAAGAATACACGCTTTTAGTTTCCACCACTGTTTATCGTTGGAACGGTGGCGGAAACTAAATATTAAAAAAAAAAAAAAAGAGGTTATCCTTTCGCCACAGTGGCAGAAAGTTTTTTTTTTAATGATCCCATGAATTTTGTGAACAATAGATCGGTTTTGAGTGTAGCATGCTGTGCTAACAGCTTTAGCCCAAAACCTCTTATGCAAGCCAGTGAAAGCTATCATCGTCCTTGCAGCTTGTTTGAGAGTCATATTCCTCCTTTCTCCGCTGATATTGATGTAGAATACTGTGTTGACTACAGAAGTCTTGTATCACTTTGTTAACAAATTCTGTACCTTGGTCTGACCGAATCTTGATTATGCTTATACCATTTTTTGTTTGAAGTTGCCTTAACAACTTAGGTAACATCTTCTCGGTCTCATTTTACTTTCTCAAGAATAGTGACCATGTATACCTCGTGTAGTCATCTACTACCATTAAGGTATACTTCTGTTCAAGCTAACTGGCCGATCAGATCAAATAGATCCATATGCAATAGACTCAATGGTCTTGAATTCGTATCATGAGACTTTGACTTGAACGAAGAGTTAATTTGTTTGCCATTTTGGCAGGCTTCACAAATTTTGTCTTTGTTGAAAGTCACCTTTAGTAGTCCCTCTATCAAATCTCCTCTAGCTAGCTTGTTAATGGCCTTAAAGTTGAGATTGTTGAGTTTGTGATGCCATTCCTAATAAGTGCCAAAGGTACCTAGTGTAAGGGTCTAACTATGGGGTGAAATTGTGTTACTTGATATCTTTTTGTGGTTAATTTATGGTGTTTTGTGCTCGATCTAATGTGTTAATCATTGCAAAGTTCTACCCTTTGGTACACTTTAAGATGGTTTTGTAGGCTTTGGATTTAAGGAGATAGCATATGAGCAAAGCAAGGAAACAACCAAAAATGAATCATGATTGAAGGAAATTTGTTGAGTTCACGTACAGATCCACGACGTGAAGTTGTGCGTGGATTATTTCCAGAAACTTCCACGCCTCAACTCCACAACGTGGAAGGATGAAGAAAGGACTTTAAGTGGAAAGTCCACGAGCGATCCACGCTCGTGGACTTGTGCTTGGAATCGAAGATAAGTGCAGAAATGTTAAGTGCAATTTGGATGAAGCTATTTAAGAGATTAGATTAGATATTTTGAGGAGTGTTAGTTTTTGTGGAAGTAGAGTTAGTTAATTTTAGAGAGAAGTTAGAGCTCATTCTTAGATTGTAGAGAGAAGAACATTTACTTCAATTCAATCTTGTTGGAGAAGATCTACTTTCAAGCTATTTGATTTGGATTTCAATTGCTATTTATTTGGTAATTCCTTAATTATACTTTGATTTGATATGCGTTTTGATTTCAATTACTATTTCCAATTTGTGCAATTAGGTTAATTGTGATTTCATTTTCAAGCATGATTATGTAACTTCTTCATTAGGAATTGAATTGTGAAGTGACATGATGCTAGACTGCTAGTGTAGCTCTTCAATTCTAAATTGGAGATTGTATTGTGTGATTGGATGAAGTATTCTTTTTTCATGGTTGGTGAATTGTGTGTTTTCCTTGAGGGTGTCCATCTCATTGAATAATCCAAGGCATCAAGGCTAGGCAAGATATTACTAGACTTGATGTAGCTCCTATCAACCTTGATTTCCTATTTTAAACCTAAAAAGTTTGAGTAGGTTAGGTGGTGTAGGCTAGGTGTTTGTGGAAATTCCCCTAAGCTCTTTAGTTGCCTAAAAAGCACTCCAAATCTAGAGACAACCTAGTAGACCGATAGGTGAAATGTATTGCAATGTAATTCTTATAGACCGTAGACACACTATGATGCATCATGTCCACATGCAATTCACTTCCTAGTTTCTTTAATTGATTTCAATCCTTATTCTTTGCATTCTTAGACACTACAACATTGATTCTGTAATTCTTTGATTGACTCATGAAATGGCGCATGAGAAACTTACAATGTAATCCCTAGACTAAAGACTAGACAATATTTCCAAATTTGACCTCCCTAGAGACCGACAAAACTCGAGGGTAACCCCAATCAACATTGGTTGACCATCTCAAATCAAAAGCATAAAATCAAATGGTGTCGTTGCCGGGGTGGCAAATGGTTGTTATTGTCTAGTTTTTTATCTTTGGAATATTTGCATATTTTGACTCCATTGTCACTTGTTTTTACTTTTGCTTGTTACTAACCTCCCTACAAGGACTACTTCTAGTTCAAGGAGGAAACTTTGCTTTCTTTCAACTTTGTATAGGTGAATGCAAACGAGGGCGAGAGGCAACCAATGCCTACTCCCTCTCAATCTTGAGATTAGCCGTGGAGGAACACACACCAAGAAGACATGCCTTCCACAAGTGCTAATAAGGGAGGATCCCATGGAAGGGGGATTCCACCTCAAACACCACCCCACATTCCAAACCACCCACCCGGAGAAAGAGTTCAAGGGGGAATCCAAATCCCTCTTGAGCCAACCATTGAAGAAAAACCTCACTTGGAGAATGTAGGCCACCCAAATCCCATCCGAGTAGAGGAGTTCTATGATGCCCCGAATGATCAAAGGGGGAGATAAATTGCGGAATACATGACGCCCGACTTTAGCATGCACAATTCCATCTATGTTCCACCCTTGGAGAATCTCAATTTCTACATCCATCCATACGCACTTAACTTGGTTCAAAATAGCCCATTTAGTGGCTTGCCTTCGGAGGACCCACATGTCCACATCACAAGATTCATCTGGGCATGTGAGATGTTTAAACAAGAGGGGGAGAGTGATGAAGTCATCCGGCTCAAATTGTTTCCCTTCTCTATAATTGGAGAAGCATCAAGATGGCTCGATATCCAAGGTGACCACAATTTCCGCTCTTGGCCCCAATTCCACAAGGAATTCATGAATGAATTCTTACCACTCACAAAGACGATAAAGTGAGGAAACAAGTTCAAGAATTCAACCAAAGCCCGCTTGAAAGCTTAGGTTAAGTGCGGAGGAGATTCAAGACTTTAAAGAGGCAATGCCCACCATGCTTGCTACACCCGTGGGACGTGATAAGTTCTTTTTACGAGGGTCTCACGGATGAGGGAAAGATGTTATTGGACTCCTCATCTCGTGGTGCCTTCGTATCTTTGTCCCCATCTAGCACGGAGGAGTTGATAGAGAGGATTTCATCCAATACCTCATTTTGGTATAACAAGAGGGATTCTTGGGCGGGCATGTATGAGGTGAAGGAAAATGTTGTAAGCGATGCCAAAGTTGATGACATGAATCATGAGATCAAGAGACTCCAAGCCATGGGGGAGAAATTGGAAGCTAAGTCGAAGCCGTGTATGACCCTTGCATTGTATTGTAATATTTATGGCGAACCCCATGACACCAACATATGCACTTCCACCTCCGCTTGTGAGCAAGTGGAGGCGGCTGACTACCCAAGGGGGAATGGCTTCAATGCTTACGGAGGTGGTGGCAACAACAATCAAAGATGGAAGCAAGGAGAAGGTTGGAACCATAGCGGGGGATACCAAGGGAGACCCCAATTGAACCAAAGTGGTAAACCCACCTATGGTCAAGGTGGTGATAGAGGCCGAATTGCATGTGGCCCACAACCGGCCAATGTATCACTACCGGCCAAACTATGTCTCCCAAATGGACCACCCGGGGCAAAGAAGAGATGATTTGAGGGAGCTTGATGAGAGTTATCCAAAGCTATAATGGAGCTAAAAAATGATAGGGTGAATCTCAAGCAAGAGATCACACAAGAGATAAGACAAGAGATTGCGGCGTTGAGGCAAGATTCAAAGTCCACCATGAAAACCATTGAGAATCAAATTTCACAAATGTTCAAGATGACGTTAGAAAGGCATTATGGACAATTGCCTAGCAATATAGAGAATAACCCCAAGGAGAGGGTTAATGCTATTGCCATGATTGAGAATGATAGCCTTGGAGGATGTGATGTTATAGAAAAAGTGTGTGGAACTTGTTGTGGTGAGGAGAGAAAGGAGAAGGGAGAAGGAAGGGCTACCTCTTGTGGTCCATTGTTCAATGCCAAGGAGGCCACCTCTTGTGGTTTCCAAAAGAATGAAGCAAAGGAGACCACCTCTTGTGGCCAAACATGTCATGTCAAGGAGACCACTTGTTAATAAAGAGATATTTTTTTTATCAAAAGATAGCCTGAAAGATTCAAACTCCCATGTTGTTAAGTATCATTGTCAAATAGTTATTCCACTTCTAGTTCAAAAGATAGTTTAGTAAGTTAGGTTAAGTCTCATTGTACTAATATTAGATAGAGCATGTTCTAGATGAGTATATAGTTCGGAACTTAGTTCAGAAGACTCGAAGATCTGAAGGAATGAACCTGAACCAATGATGGGAGTTGTTCAAAAGGATGTTCAGAATAGTTATACAGTTACAACCAAATCTGTTCTCATCAGATATAAGAAGAGCCTATTGTCTTCCAGAGATAGGTTGGATTAATAGAGAATTATCACAGAGCTAGTCTTATAGCGCTAAATAGATAACTTGACAAAGAATCTCTTTGGTTCAAGTTGAAATTCTCTTAAGGGAATTCGGGCAAGTATTCACTCTGATGAAAGGCATGGCCGGAAGGAGTACGACAACTAGTCAGCTGGGGAGAATGAGATCATAGCCGGAATGCTAGAAGAGTAGTCCGCGCTCGGAGTCTCCGGGCCTCCTTGAAAAAGAAGTGTGAGAACTAATCAGCTGGGAGAAGGAGATTGTAGCCGAAAGGCCAGAAGGGTAGTCGGCGCTCGGAGTCTCCACACTTTCTTGAAAAGGAGTGCGAGAGCTAGTCAGCTGGGAAAAAGAGATTTCAGTTGGAAGGCCAACAGGGTAGTCGACACTCGAAGTCTTTGCGCATCCTTGAAAATGGAGTACGAGAGCTAGTCAGCTGGGAGAAGGAGATCGTAGTCGGAAGGTCGGAAGGGTAGTTTGCACTTAGTGTTTTCGCCCCTCCTTTAAAAAGGAGTGCAAAAGCTAGGCAGTTGGGAGAGGAAGATCCGCAGCCATAATGCTGGAAGGGTAGTCGATGCTAGAAGTTTCCATGCCTCCAGGAAAAAGGAGTGCAAGAGCTAATCAGCTGTAGAAAAGAATATCGTAGTTAGGAGGGCGGAAGGATAGTCAGTAGTTAGCACCTTCGCGCCTCCTTGAAAAATGAGTGTGAGAGCTTGTTGTCGGGAAAAAGGATCAACGTTGAAAGGCTGAAGAGATAAACAGAGACAGCTATAGCCGACCGGGAGGCCTCAGCGGAACCAGTCAATGGCCAATCAACAGCGCGGCTAATTGGTCACAACATTGTATCTTAGCTTCACTACAAAATTGATTAGACATAGTTTGGAGGAGTAATAGGCATTTAGTCCATCACGTTGCCCTAGAAAGGGGGTGTGTGAGCTAAAAGCCCTCGGAAACCCATCGGCCTAGTCACGATCTTGTATTTCAGCTACACTATAAGATTGACAAGAGATTTGGACGGGCAAGTGAACTGGTAAGTTAGAGAAGGTAACAATTGGAGTTCTCGGGCCCCAGCGGCCTAGAGGAGACCAAGATAGTATACTTTGCTACACCGTCACCTTAGTGAGCCGCGAGGAAGTGAGGAACTAGTGATGGATACCCTGATCAGTAGGCTACGACTAGCCAGGCGGTCGGGGCCGGGCGATGGTTGGTCGGTAGCCAAGAGAACGGAAGAACCATGTGACCTAGGCTCAGGAGGTGCGAATATTCCAGGATCTTCCTTGAGATTTAAGGGCAATATTCCCCTTCTTTACTTTAGGAAAGAGATCTCATAACTTAAGAAGCCATGCCTAATATAGTTTAGGAAATTTTCTTATCTTCAAATTTGTTAAGTTTCTCCTTTCATTTGTTTTACAACTTGAGCATGCATAACCCCTTAGGGTCACAATGTAAGGGATATGATTCTCAGCTTCTCTAGCAATAACATTGTCATTCGTTCTTTCTTTGCTTCTTATATTGTTCGAAGCCCATTCTTATTATTTTACAATTGTGTTGTCATGACAAGGTGAATCACTTACATATAAGTTTATTTTTAATATTCTATAATAAGTTCATTTTTACTATAAAAATTGTAAATTTTAAGAGTAACTTTTTAGTAAATGGTAATGATTAGATTTCAAAATCAATATAAATGTATAGGAAAATACTATTTGTACTCTTAAATTCTACTCTCAATTTTTACTCCCGCTCACAAATATTGGATGTAAACAACTTTTCTTAGATCTACAAGATAAAAATATCATATCCATGCTTGCCACATTAGAGAGTAGAATTTGGAAATCTCCATTGTAGAACTCAAATGTATATCCCCGTGTTCATTACATCAAATCACAGTGTGTTGAAATTTGAGTTAAAGAATATACTTGCTAACCAAAAAGAAAAAAAAAATCTTGAATTAAAAAATCTTCCTGGAACAACAAATGGTTGATCATATATTGAATTGTACACCAATAACAAGATATAAGTATAACGCCATCTAAACCCTAACAGCAAAGCAAAGAGAAGTTCAACACGGGCTATCTTCGGGCGGGTCAAGAAGCTCCGGCCTAATCTTACTTCTGCAAAGCGGGCAAGCCGAGTGCAAAGCCAGCCACGTGTCGGCGCATCGCAGATGGAATACATGCTTACACCCGGGAATCATCCGAGCCACCTGATCCCTCTCGATTCCATCCAAACACACCGCACAATCATTCCCCACCGCCAAACCATCCCCTCTGATTCTCGGAAGCCTCTCCAGTTGCGCCGCCGACAGCCCCATTTCTCGACCACCCTTCGCCGCCTCCGCCGCCGCCGCCTCGCCGCCGTCGCCTCCGCCCCGGTACTTCGCCAAGTAACAAAACGACCATATGTAAATCAACGAGAGCGCCAAAACGACAGCGCACAGTAGAATCAGGAGCCCCACAAACCCAGAAGACAACATCATTAAACTTTAATTTGCTCCTGATAATTATGTGATAGAAATTAAAATTTCAGATTTATAGGAAGGTGATATATATGCGTATGCATGTGCGTCAGTGAGATCAGAAATATCTTTTTCAGCCATACAAAACACTGTAATTTCACTATTCCCCGCCCAAAAATTTGTTAGTCAATCTAAGACTGATCAGAAATATTTATAGGATGGGCAAAGGCTGACGTGTAAGGGGAATGTATATGGATGGTGAAGTATCGGGTCTGACGTGGACATGAAATATGAATCCGCGATTGCATGGTAAAGAAAGAAGGTAATTGACAGCTTATTAATTAGTAATACGCAGCTAGCATTCGCAAAATAAAAGGAAGTGACAGCTAAAGAAGAGCTGTATGTAGGTTGCAGATTTGGGAATTGAAAGTAATTAAAACGTGTTTCTTCAAATTCAGGGGGCCGGGGATAATTATCAGGGTTTTCCTGTTTATTAAAAATTAGTATTTGTACACGTGCAATAAATTTATTATAATCTTTTAAGAATATTTAGATCACATACATATATATAAATTACAATGAAAAATATTATATTGTGCAACTGATGAAATGGGTTGGATTGATAATGTTTTCTGATGTTATCTTTGTTTAAATTCGAGCAAATAATTACTCAATTATCCGTGCCATTCAAGAATAAAATTTGTTATTATATATTCAGATAGTATAATTAAAGAAATTATAAACAATTTTAATAATTGAAAGTATATATTTATTTGATTATAAGATTAGTGTAAAAAAATATCACTCAATTAATTGAATAATATATGACCCGTTTGTCTGCAATTATCTTTAAAAAATCTACATGTAATATGATTTATGTAATTATATTATTAGTAAAATAAATATGAAAAAAAGGAGAAATAATTTAATTGTAATTATTATAAAAATAAATCCAATGACCCATATATATTTAGCTTAATTACTATAATAATTATTAGACAATTATACTAATATATGTGCAATTATACTTTTATAGCTTATGTATATTCCTTTTTCACCATATCGCCTTTACTTTTTTCCTCCTCCGCCATATCAGTAATGGAAACTACATGACCAATCAAATCTACCAACCAAACCATTTTATGTTGTCAATCATGAATGTATTATTAGTATATCAAAAAGAAATGAAAAAACACCCAATATAGAACAAAATTGTAAGAAACATTTACCAATTAGTTGATTGTTATCCACACCTCCAGGAGCCTTCAACTATCCAAAATCTTTGAGTCTGAACATGTGTTTGGAAAAATTAGATTCATCTTGATCCATAACGATAATCAAATTGTCGTTGTTCGCTTTCTTAATGTATTTGTGCTCGCATGACTTAAACCTCATGCGAGACCTTTGCACAAAAAATTGTGAATATCATAGACTTTACCTTCCATCAAGAGTTTGTTGAATTTTTAAATGGATAGATGCAAATTAATGAAATTACCTAAGAAAAATCATATGATTGCATAATAGTGCACATAATAAGTAAATGCGTATAAATTTTATACAAGGAATGGAAATCCTAGAGTACTTAATGTTGAGAGTCGTGGGTTGCATACTAGTTGTTATACATAGGGATGTCAACGGGCGGGGCGGGGGCGGGGGATGAATGGGGTCCCCATCCCCGTCCCCGAATTGTTTCCCCATTCCCATCCCCGCCCCGTTCCCCGCGGGGATGGGGAATTTATTCCCATCCCCGTCCCCGCAGGGGTTTTTCGGGGGATGGAGAATCCCCGCGGGAGTTTTTTAAATTATGTCAATTTAAAAAAAAATTAATATTCAACTTTCAAAGTCCAAAATTATAGATTAATAAAATTAAAAGAAACACTTTCAACTTTCAAAGTCCAAATTCAAAATACATAGAATGTCTAATTACATATAATTTTGATTTGAGCTTTTGAAGGTATACTAATTACATAAAAGAATTCTCAACTCTCAAGTCTCAATTGGTGAAGGTAATACACTAATACCTACTGTAAAACAATAAATAACTCCTTCAAAAAATTATGACTAGACAATAACATAAAACTAAAGTATTGAACACTGATCTTTCTAACAAACTGAAGTATTAAACACTGTAAAACTGAAGTGGCGACTGCCCACTGGACAAACGAAGAAACTACAGGTAGAGACATACCCAAGTGGTTTGTTCCTTGAGGGAATTTGAGAATTATATTACAATGATCAATAATATGAGCTGTAAGCCAAGCCCTCTATTTGCCTAACAAAAATTCAAACTCACCACTCAGCATCAAAACAAAGCATACCCAAATTGAAAAAATCAAAGATCAAAGGCATAAAAATCAATAAAAAGGGAATGACATAGACCTCTAAATAGGACATCAACTTCATAAAATATAACCA
>NC_044916.1:23317620-23372142 GCF_003576645.1 Ipomoea triloba | reverse complement strand
ATTTTTTGGTTTTAATTTTTCACACATACTAATTTCATTATAATAACACTAAGTATCATTTTAATTCTACTATAGTTTCAATCAACGATCATGGGTCCACACAGCGATATGTGACCATATATGGTCCAATGTATAACTAGGGATGGCAATTCAACCCGCCCCGACGGGGAAAATCGATCGTCGGGGCGGGTTTGGGGAATTATTTCGGGAACGGGGGGGGATGGGAAAAATACCCATCCTCGCCGGGGACGGGACGGGATGGGAGGGTGTTCCCCGCCCGACCCCGACCGATCCCCGGTCCCCCCCGTCCCGATTCCCCGTATATTATTATATTATATATTTATATACAAAGTATTTTTCTGATTTTTCTCCCAGTTTATACTTTATGGTTTATATTTTCTGTGGTTAACTATTTTCTGTGGTTAACTGTTATATTTTATTGATGCCTATTTTATATTTTCTGTGGTTAACCAAAGGCTGACGTGTAAGGGGAATGTATATGGATGGTGAAGTATCGGGTCTGACGTGGACATGAAATATGAATCCGCGATTGCATGGTAAAGAAAGAAGGTAATTGACAGCTTATTAATTAGTAATACGCAGCTAGCATTCGCAAAATAAAAGGAAGTGACAGCTAAAGAAGAGCTGTATGTAGGTTGCAGATTTGGGAATTGAAAGTAATTAAAACGTGTTTCTTCAAATTCAGGGGGCCGGGGATAATTATCAGGGTTTTCCTGTTTATTAAAAATTAGTATTTGTACACGTGCAATAAATTTATTATAATCTTTTAAGAATATTTAGATCACATACATATATATAAATTACAATGAAAAATATTATATTGTGCAACTGATGAAATGGGTTGGATTGATAATGTTTTCTGATGTTATCTTTGTTTAAATTCGAGCAAATAATTACTCAATTATCCGTGCCATTCAAGAATAAAATTTGTTATTATATATTCAGATAGTATAATTAAAGAAATTATAAACAATTTTAATAATTGAAAGTATATATTTATTTGATTATAAGATTAGTGTAAAAAAATATCACTCAATTAATTGAATAATATATGACCCGTTTGTCTGCAATTATCTTTAAAAAATCTACATGTAATATGATTTATGTAATTATATTATTAGTAAAATAAATATGAAAAAAAGGAGAAATAATTTAATTGTAATTATTATAAAAATAAATCCAATGACCCATATATATTTAGCTTAATTACTATAATAATTATTAGACAATTATACTAATATATGTGCAATTATACTTTTATAGCTTATGTATATTCCTTTTTCACCATATCGCCTTTACTTTTTTCCTCCTCCGCCATATCAGTAATGGAAACTACATGACCAATCAAATCTACCAACCAAACCATTTTATGTTGTCAATCATGAATGTATTATTAGTATATCAAAAAGAAATGAAAAAACACCCAATATAGAACAAAATTGTAAGAAACATTTACCAATTAGTTGATTGTTATCCACACCTCCAGGAGCCTTCAACTATCCAAAATCTTTGAGTCTGAACATGTGTTTGGAAAAATTAGATTCATCTTGATCCATAACGATAATCAAATTGTCGTTGTTCGCTTTCTTAATGTATTTGTGCTCGCATGACTTAAACCTCATGCGAGACCTTTGCACAAAAAATTGTGAATATCATAGACTTTACCTTCCATCAAGAGTTTGTTGAATTTTTAAATGGATAGATGCAAATTAATGAAATTACCTAAGAAAAATCATATGATTGCATAATAGTGCACATAATAAGTAAATGCGTATAAATTTTATACAAGGAATGGAAATCCTAGAGTACTTAATGTTGAGAGTCGTGGGTTGCATACTAGTTGTTATACATAGGGATGTCAACGGGCGGGGCGGGGGCGGGGAATGGGGTCCCCATCCCCGTCCCCGAATTGTTTCCCCATTCCCCATCCCCGCCCCGTTCCCCGGCGGGGATGGGGAATTTATTCCCATCCCCGTCCCCGCAGGGGTTTTTCGGGGGATGGAGAATCCCCGCGGGGAGTTTTTTAAATTATGTCAATTTAAAAAAAAAATTAATATTCAACTTTCAAAGTCCAAAATTATAGATTAATAAAATTAAAAGAAACACTTTCAACTTTCAAAGTCCAAATTCAAAATACATAGAATGTCTAATTACATATAATTTTGATTTGAGCTTTTGAAGGTATACTAATTACATAAAAGAATTCTCAACTCTCAAGTCTCAATTGGTGAAGGTAATACACTAATACCTACTGTAAAACAATAAATAACTCCTTCAAAAAATTATGACTAGACAATAACATAAAACTAAAGTATTGAACACTGATCTTTCTAACAAACTGAAGTATTAAACACTGTAAAACTGAAGTGGCGACTGCCCACTGGACAAACGAAGAAACTACAGGTAGAGACATACCCAAGTGGTGTTTGTTCCTTGAGGGAATTTGAGAATTATATTACAATGATCAATAATATGAGCTGTAAGCCCAAGCCCTCTATTTGCCTAACAAAAATTCAAACTCACCACTCAGCATCAAAACAAAGCACTACCCAAATTGAAAAAATCAAAGATCAAAGGCATAAAAATCAATAAAAAAGGGAATGACATAGACCTCTAAATAGGACATCAACTTCATAAAATATAACCAGTTAACCACAGAAAATATAAACCATAAAGTATAAACTGGGAGAAAAATCAGAAAATACTTTGTATATAAATATATAATATAATAATATACGGGGAATCGGGGACGGGGCGGGGACCGGGGATCGGGGTCGGGGTCGGGGCGGGGGATACCCTCCCCCCCCCCNGGGGGGGGGGGGGGCGGGGAATGGGGTCCCCATCCCCGTCCCCGAATTGTTTCCCCATTCCCCATCCCCGCCCCGTTCCCCGGCGGGGATGGGGAATTTATTCCCATCCCCGTCCCCGCAGGGGTTTTTCGGGGGATGGAGAATCCCCGCGGGGAGTTTTTTAAATTATGTCAATTTAAAAAAAAAATTAATATTCAACTTTCAAAGTCCAAAATTATAGATTAATAAAATTAAAAGAAACACTTTCAACTTTCAAAGTCCAAATTCAAAATACATAGAATGTCTAATTACATATAATTTTGATTTGAGCTTTTGAAGGTATACTAATTACATAAAAGAATTCTCAACTCTCAAGTCTCAATTGGTGAAGGTAATACACTAATACCTACTGTAAAACAATAAATAACTCCTTCAAAAAATTATGACTAGACAATAACATAAAACTAAAGTATTGAACACTGATCTTTCTAACAAACTGAAGTATTAAACACTGTAAAACTGAAGTGGCGACTGCCCACTGGACAAACGAAGAAACTACAGGTAGAGACATACCCAAGTGGTGTTTGTTCCTTGAGGGAATTTGAGAATTATATTACAATGATCAATAATATGAGCTGTAAGCCCAAGCCCTCTATTTGCCTAACAAAAATTCAAACTCACCACTCAGCATCAAAACAAAGCACTACCCAAATTGAAAAAATCAAAGATCAAAGGCATAAAAATCAATAAAAAAGGGAATGACATAGACCTCTAAATAGGACATCAACTTCATAAAATATAACCAGTTAACCACAGAAAATATAAACCATAAAGTATAAACTGGGAGAAAAATCAGAAAATACTTTGTATATAAATATATAATATAATAATATACGGGGAATCGGGGACGGGGCGGGGACCGGGGATCGGGGTCGGGGTCGGGGCGGGGAACACCCTCCCCATCCCCGTCCCCGTCCCCGGCGAGGATGGGGTATTTTTCCCCATCCCCGCCCCCGTTCCCCGAAATAATTCCCCAAACCCGCCCCGACGATCGATTTTCCCCGTCGGGGCGGGTTGAATTGCCATCCCTAGTTATACATTGGACCATATATGGTCCACATATCGCTGTGTGGACCATGATCGTTGATTGAAACTATAGTAGAATTAAAATGATACTTTAGTGTTATTATAATGAAATTAGTATGTGTGAAAAATTAAAACCAAAAAATAGAAACCACATTATTGTTAGATGAAACTGTAGTATAATTAAAATGATACTTTAGTATTTTTATAATGAAACTAGTGTGCGCGGAAAATGAAACTAAAATCCAGAGCCATACAATAACATATATTGTCAAATGACCTGAAGTACAATTAAAATAATACTTCAACATTACTATAATTAAACTTGTGTATGGAAAATGAAACAAAAAAAATAGAACTCAAGCAATAGTGTATATTATCAAATGAAATTATAGTAGAATTAAAATGATATTTTAGTATTAATTGCTATAATGAAATTAGCGTGGAGGGGAAAATGAAACTAAAAACCTAAAGCGATATTGTCAAATGAAACTGAAGTGTCATTAAAATAATAAACTTCATGGTCCACGGTGTTTATATACTATGGTCTACAGTAAAATTTGTTGTTGCATACAAGATATGCCTAATGCAGTATGTTACGAATAATAATAAGCCTAATTCTATTGTGACTCCCTTATATGGCAAATTATTGTCCACACAGAGATGTGTGAACTATAACAAAATATACATTTTTAATATACTAAAAGTACATTATTCGTGTATTGAATGTATATTAT
Source organism: Ipomoea triloba (assembly GCF_003576645.1). Taxonomy (NCBI): domain Eukaryota; kingdom Viridiplantae; phylum Streptophyta; class Magnoliopsida; order Solanales; family Convolvulaceae; genus Ipomoea; species Ipomoea triloba. Next base: position 23,367,512 of record NC_044916.1, on the reverse strand, counting down.
ACAAAATAATATATTTTTTCTTGAATACAATGTATGCTTTTAATATACTAAAAGTACATTATTTGTGTACTGAATGTACATTATTTGATAGCATATATAGTCTACACAGCGCACTGTGTCTATGCAATAATGATTTCTCACTATCTCATACTGATACTTCCTATTGGACTTTCTTGATCCAATTATTTTTGGGGGCCGGTCCATTTAGTCGGCCTGGTACACCGAACTTAATCATTAGAAGAAGAGAAAATATCATATTTAGTCCCTTGACTATAATACATGTATCAATTTTGGTCATCGACTATTGAATTTTTTAAATTATGTGCATGACTATTCAATTTGTATCACGTTTGATCCTTGACTATTAACATTTTCAAATTAGATGCATGCATGATTATTCAATTTGTATCACATTTGGTCATGACGTTAAATTTTCCCGTCAAATTTCTGGCAAAGTCACGGGTAACCGACTAATTTATTTAAGTTTTATTTTAAAAATGAGCAAATACCAAATTTGGTCCCACGAATATTAACAAAATGACAAATTTGATCCACATGTTTAATTTCTACCAATTTTGGTCCCACGACTATTGTTTTAGTACCCATTTTTATCTACGACTATTGTTTTAGTGCCAAAATTCGTCGTGCCGGTTACTCATCTGTTTAAAACGTTCTGAATTCTAAAGTTGTTAAGGGTATTTTTGTCATTTTCAACTCAATATCCCAATTTGAGCATGAATAAATAGATTTAAGCCCTAAGATCTATCTTAGGGCTTAAATCTCTTTATTCATGCTCAAATTGGGATATTGAGTTGAAAATGATAAAAATATCTTTAAAAATTTTAGATTTTGACACGTTTTAATCGGATAGGTGATCGGCTCGATGAATTTTGACACTAAAACAGTAGTCATGGGACCAAAATTAGTACTAAAACAATAGTCGTGGGACTAAAATTGATAGAAATTAAACACTAAAATAGTCATTTTGTTAATAATCGTGGGACCAAAATTAGTATTTCCTCTTTTAAAAATCATTTTACATAGCAAACATTTGTATTTGTTCTCAGAAATTAAGCGGTAAATTAATATAACATGTGAATCCAATTATGACATCATATCAATCTAGACGTCAATGATAACTTTTTATTAATTAATATATTTATTTTAAGCATAAAAATTAGAATATAACGTACCAAATAGTAATGCAAATTTAAATATATTATATCCGATCCGGAAAATGATTTGAAGAAGCCGCCACGTTCGTTAGCCCCCGCGTATGTTAATTTATTCCTCCTCCATTCTCGAGTTCTGTATGCATGGTCGCCATGGCATTGATGAGAGGTAGAGAGAGAAAGGAGGAGAGGTGTGAGAGAGAGGGGGGAAGAAAGTTTTATAGGAACATGAGACTTCGAGGAAATCGAGAGAGGCTAAAAGTTGCCATTTTTATACTTATTTTTTTCTTCTTCTGCGTTAAATAACTTCCACCCTTGTTGAAATATTACTATATTATGTTAATGTAGGTAATTAAATTCCTCTGATCATGATAATATCCAAAAAAAAAATTTAACAATCAAATTACTATATGATTTATATTATAGTATTTCAAAAAAATATTACTATATTATGTTAATGTATGTAATTAAATTCTTCTCATTATAATATCTAAAAAAAATTCAACAATCAAATTACTATATAATGTATATTATAGTATTTCAAAAAAATATTACTATATTATGTTAATGTATGTAATTAAAATTTCTCTCATGATAATATTCAAAAAAAAATTCCAACAATCAAATTACTATATGATGTATATTATAGTATTCTAAAAAAAAATATTACTATATTATGTCAATGTAGAGCTGCTTGGAGGATATTAGGTTTTGAAATACAATACAGATATCCTCCTGTAGAGTGCTTGAATTTTCATCTGCCAAATGAACAAAGCATTTATTTTGATGAGGATGCTCCAATCGATGTCATTGTAGAACGACATACGGTAAAACATAGCATGTTTCTGGCTTGGCTTGAGGTAGACAAAAAATACCCTGAGGCAAAGCAACTAACTTATGTAGAGATGCCAACAAAGTTCGTTTGGAAAGAAGCAACAAGGAAATTTGTTCCAAGACAACAAGGATTCTCAATAGGTCGAGTTTTTATGTTTCTCCTGGAAGTGGTGAGATGTACTATTTGAGATGTCTTTTGAATGTAATCTGAGTGCCTACATGTTATGAAGACTTAAAAAGAACAATCAATGGGGGTGTTGTACGACAATTATCGTGATGCATGTTATGCACTTGGGCTATTGGAAGACGACAAAGAATATATTGATGGAATTGTTGAAGCAAGTCAGTGGACAACTGCAGGAGAGTTTAAGAAATTTATTCACAACATTGTTATCCTCAAATTGTTTAATCCATCCGGAAGTTGTTTTGGACAAATGTTGGACATATACGTCCGATGATATTCTGTACAAATAACGTAACATATTGAACTTCCAAGGTATGTATTTATTCATTTGCTTTAATATTTTATTTCATGTCTAATATTATTAGTTCCAAGATGGTGATACTATACTTTTCTAACATATATTATTTAATATTTTTTAGATTTAGTCCTTAGTGTTGATGAAATAAAAAATCAAGCATTATTAGTTGAGATTGAGAAATTGTTTAAAGATGTGGGAAGAGACTACATGATTACCAACAAATGCCAATTCCAGATCTTGACACTTCGGCATGTTTGATGAATATGTTGGTGTATGATGAGATGTGTTATGAAAAAACATAACTTAAAGAAGAGTACAAAAAGTTGGTATCAAATCTAACACCTGAGCAACATGATGTCTACAACACAGTAATGAATGATATAAATTCAAATCAATGAGGAGTTTTTTTTTGTCTACAGTTATGGAGGAACTGGAAAGATATTTATTTGGAGAACTCTTTTTGCAACATTGAGATTAAAGGGGGAAATAATTCTTAATGTTGCTTCAAGTGGTATAGCTTCTCTATTATTACTTGGCGGAAGGATTGCGCATTCAAGGTTTGCAATTCCCCTAAACCCAAATGAGGATTCAACATGTAATATCAAACAAGGTAGTCATCTTGCAAAATTCATTATTAAGTGCAAACTTATAATTTGAGATGAAGCACCAATGATGCATAAGCATTGCTTTGAAAAACTTGATAGAAGTATGCGTGATGTATTGCGTTTTTGCAATCCAAAAAGTTTAGAGATGGCGTTCGGAGGGAAAACTATTGTGTTTGGCAGAGACTTTCGACAAATTTTGCCAGTTATCCCAAAAGGAAGTAGACAGAATATTGTTAATGCAACAATAAATGCATCTTACTTGTGGCCGTACTGACAAAAAATATGCAACTTCAAAGCTCATCCTCAAATAGTGATTATGAAAGGTTAAAGCAATTCTCAAAATGGATTGCGAACATAGGAGATGAAGAAATTCAGGGGCAAACAATTGGATGTGAAAACATTACTATTCCAAAAGAGAATTTGTTGAAATGTTCTAGAGATCCCATTGCAACTATTGTGGAAAGTGCATACACATCATACTCCAATATTTTTTATGATCCAACATACTTGGAAAAGAAGGCAATATTGGCTCCAATACTTGATGTTGTTGACTCTATCAATGAATATATGACTTCTTTAAACACATATGAAGGAAATACATATTTCATCTTTGACGGTGCTTGCAAATCAGATTCAAATGTTGATTTATTAGCTGATGTGTACACACCTGAATTTTTGAATGGGATCAAGTGTTCTGGTGTGCCTAATCATGAACTCAGGCTGAAAGTAAGTACTCCGGTTATGCTCTTGAGAAATATTGACCACTCAGTTGGTTTGTGTAATGGGATAAGGATGATTATTACTAAACTTGGAAATCATGTTTTAGAAGCAAATGGAGTTAATACTCAATTTAGTCCTGGACTATAGTAGTTTTACTCAATTTAGTCCTAAGTGACTTTTTGTACTCAATTAAGTCCCAGACTTTGATGATTTTACCCAATTAGGTCCTCCGTTAACAATTCCGTTAGTTGATGGTTAAAAATAGGGTTAATATGGTAATTTATCCTCCATCCTCCCTTTTGGTCAAATTGCCATCTTCTTCCTCATTTCTCCTCCATCTTCTTTCTAACTGTAAATTAAAAAAAAAAAAACTTAAACTAGCAAGAAAAATTGTGAAAAAGAATGGAGTCAAGGGCGTTTAAAGTCATGGAATAGCCTTTGATCATGGTGTTCCACAAATGGGTATTAGGTTCTTCTATCAGAGTGAAGAGAGAAAACGCATAGGAAGAGGCCGGGGAACACATGTAGGGATATACAGTGGTCGAGTAGTTTCATGAGCCATGAATTCTGGTGGCAGAGACCACATGTGATAAATAGAGAGTGAATTTGCATGAGGCGGATCGATGAAGCTCCATTTTTTCTGTGTAGTCGTGCAGTGAGTTTTGAGGCCAGAAGTTCAGCGAGCTCATCAATGGTAGGCTATGTCCTCTTTCCCTGACCACTTTCTTCTTCTACCACCATTTTGAACTTTGCATCTTCTCCCCAATCTCCCTGCCATCAACTTTCCTACAACTTCCATCATCTTAACCACAAGCCAAAAACCCAAAAAATAAAATCCCACCACAAAACCTAACCCACCCCTCCCCCCCCCTCCTCTTCTCTGTGCATCTATCTTTCTTTGATCTTTTTCACAATTTTCTTTCTACTTTTTGTTTTTTGTTTTTTGTTTTTTGTTTTTCGTTTTTTTTTTTGTTTTTTTTTTACGGTCCGAAAGAAGACGCAGGAGAAGTGAGCTGAGGAAAAAGATGGCAATTTGACCAAAAGGGAGGAAGGATGATAAATTACCATATTAACCCTACTTTTAACCATCAACTAACGGAATTGTTAACGGAGGACTTAATTGGGTAAAATCATCAAAGTCCGGGACTTAATTGAGTACAAAAAGTCACTTAGGACTAAATTGAGTAAAACCACTATAGTCGAGGACTAAATTGGGTATTAACTCGAAGCAAATGTATTATTTTTCGAAAGAAAAAGAAGAAGAAGTAAAGTTATTATCTGGAAGTAGTGTAGGTCAAAAAATCTTCTCGAGATTTGAGATTGTCTTTTAAATTTAAAAGAAGACAATTCCCTCTAATCGTCTCTTATGCAATGACAATTAACAACAGTCAAGGTCAATCACTTTCTCAGGTAGGCTTCTTTTTGAAAAGATCAGTATTTAGTCATGGACAATTATATGTTACTGCTTCAAGAGTCACCAACCCAAATGGATTGAATATTTTAATTTGTGATGAGGAGAACATCCAAAGTAATTCCACAACAAACATTGTATAAAGAGGTTTTCTGAAATTTATAAAATGTTATTATAATATTTTATCATAGTTTCATTCATACAATTCTATAATGATTTTCTATTTTGTAAATTTCTCCTTAATTCATCGTATCATAATTGTTCCCGTGCGGGTTTTAAATATATTATATCCGATCCGGAAAATGATTTGAAGAAGCCGCCTCGTTCGTTAGCCCCCGCGTATGTTAATTTATTCCTCCTCCATTCTCGAGTTCTGTATGCATGGTCGCCATGGCATTGATGAGAGGTAGAGAGAGAAAGGAGGAGAGGTGTGAGAGAGAGGGGGGAAGAAAGTTTTATAGGAACATGAGACTTCAAGGAAATCGAGAGAGGCTAAAAGTTGCCATTTTTATACTTATTTTTTTCTTCTTCTGCGTTAAATAACTTCCACCCTTGTTACGTACTCGCTCTCCATCTTTTTCCGGCGGCGGCGCTCCGCCGTCCGGAAATACTCCCCACCGCCTTCAGTCCTTCGCCTTCTCATTCTTTCTCACTTCAAGGTTAGTTCTTCCCTTTCTTTGCATCTTTATTTATTGTTACACTAATAATAATAATAATGTATACAAACTTTGGTAAAAATTCAGCTAATCGACTGATTCAACATGAGATTAGGGGTTGATTATCCCCAGTATCAATCCTGCAAATATTCAATCCTAACACTGATAAAATTGGGATTATATAGCTAATTATTCTTATAGTCATTTAAAATTGACATTAGATATGCGTCTTACAAATTGTAAATTTTGAGAGTTCCCGGGCCGGGTTTGATTATTAAGCACTCTATGTCCATATTTGGTTAATTGCTCCTTGTTTAGTATAAGCATTAAGATGATCTGTTTGGCTTCATGTTTATGCATTTTGCAGCTTAAGCAATGGGAATTTTTCAAGGAGTTATTGAGGACATCAATGCAAGGAAAATATATTACAAGCAAGATTGGCTTGATGCCGGCCGCTCAGGCATAAGGTATAGCTTTTTAATTGGATTTGATATGAAGCATAGAATGTGTAGGGGTTGTATTTCATTAATAATATTGGTTTTTGGTATCTAATTGTCTTCAGCATAGTGGCTCCAGCAACATACATTTTCTTTGCTTCTGCTATTCCAGTGATTGCTTTTGGGGAGCAATTGAGCACAGAAACAGGTCTGTCACTTTTTAACATTACTTGGGAATTTTTTTAATTAAAAATTCCTCCTGTTAGTATCTTAACCCTTTCCGGGCATCTATAAATACCAATTCTGGTCTGTTGAGTATTAGCAAAATGACAGTTTTAGTGCCAAATTTATTACACAGGACACCCCGGAAGGGTATTTTTGTCTTTTCATAATTAAGATATCAATTTGAGCATAAATAAAAGGATTTAAATCCTAAGATCTCAATTCGTAGTTCTCCTCTTCATCCTTATTCTCCTTCTTATTCATTTAAGAAAGATGAGGGGGAGAACGACGAATTGAGATCTTAGGGCTTAAATCCCTTTGTTCATGTTCGAATTGTGATCTTAATTATGAAAGGACGAAAATACTCTTAGAATTTCAGATTGGGCATGTCCTAGACGGAGGGGTGACTGAGGTGATGAATTTCGGTACTAAAACAATAGTTGTGGATGAAATTAGTAGGAATTAGGAATTAAACATGTGGACCAACACTGTCATTTTGCTAATACTCGTGAGACGAAAACTGGTATTTGTTCAAAATTTAGTGATGGGAGGATAAACTTATTGACTTTTTGTGCAACAGATGGAAGCTTGAGTACAGTTGAAACTCTTGCTTCTACTGCAATCTGTGGAATTATTCAAGCAATTTTTGGTGGACAACCTCTATTGATTTTAGGAGTTGCAGAGCCAACAATCATAATGTACTCATATCTCTACACTTTTGCCAAGTCGAGTCCAGACATAGGGAAGGAGCTTTTTCTGGCTTGGGCTGGATGGTAAACAAATTTATTATTAGAGTTTCTTTTCAGCTTGTCATAACATATTGCTATTTTAATTAGAGGAATGTCTAATTCAAGGAATTTTACAGGGTTTGCATTTGGACTGCCCTCATGCTGTTTCTACTTGCTATATTTAATGCCTGCAATATACTCAGTAGGTTCACAAGGGTTGCAGGGGAACTATTTGGCATGTTGATTACAGTGCTTTTTTATCAGGAGGCTATAAAGGTATTATATTTTTCATGACATGTTAGGATCAAGTGCTTACCACTTATGCCAAAAGCTATGGCTGGTAGCAAATACATAACTTTATTTCCTTGACGTTGGGTGCTGAACTTGACCTTTTAAGCCCTTTATTGGTCTCTGCCCAACAACCCCAGCCACCGGGTGTTAGACTTGGCCTTTTCTGGCCTCCACCCAACAATATCTAAAGTTATGTTCCTTTGCTTCTATTTTGAATTGCAGGGGGTAGTGGGTGAATTTGGTGCCCCTATAGGCGATCACGGGAAAGCTGAGGATCACCAATTCCAGTGGCTCTATATAAATGGTTTGCTAGCAGTCATCTTCTCATTTGGAGTTCTCATAACCTCCATTAGAAGTAGAGAAGCTAGGTCTTGGCCTTATGGTACTGGTATGTGAACTTATCTGGAGTTAATTTTGACAGTGCAGCTTGATATATAGGAAGTTATTCCGATCTTTGACCCGACTCTAATCAATCTTTTATTATTCACCACTGAAAACAGGATTTTTTCGAAGTTTTATAGCGGACTATGGGGTTCCCCTTATGGTTGTGTTGTGGACAGCAGTCTCTTTTACTGTACCAAAGGAGGTTCCATCGAGCGTACCTCGTAGACTTGTTTGCCCTCTTCCCTGGGAACCTGCATCTATGAATCATTGGACAGTTATCAAGGTATCCAATTCAATATAACTTTTCACTATTCTTGATCATTAGCCTCTCCAAAATAGTTAGCGTGTATGAAACTTTTATCTAGAATTATAGAACTTTTGATCTGGGATGTTTTACCATTACAGTGATTACTTTATTACTGATGGCCGTACAGCATTTATCCTTAATTAAGATGTTAAAAAAAGATTTGATTCCACTCATAATCTATCAATTTTTTCAAATCAACCAAATTCAGTCCTAAATGTCCTCATATAAAGAAGGGTGAAGTTTGGTAAGAGTGAGAACATTTCAGACATTGAACCCAATTTTGTTGATTTGAAAAAGTTGGACTCAAAAGTTGTCAAATTGATACTTGAGGACCAAAAGTGGAAACGCCACTATAGTTGAAGGACTAAAAGTGGAATTAGTTATTAACAGTTTGCTATTCGAGGGTGTGCACTTGGTAAACTCTGCTTTGTGACTAGTCTAAGTTGCCTATAGTTGACTGGCTAAAACTAAGAAGACACTGGGATTTGAACCCGTAGCCTTGTGGTTACAAGTTTGTGTCCTTAGCCATCTTGGTTTGGGTTACCCCCATGGGGTAACCCAAATCAAGATAGCTAAGGATTTGAACTCGTGACCTTGTGATTACAAGTTTGTATCCTTATCCATGTTGGTTGGGTTACTTCCATGATTTTTGTTTTCGTTTTTGAGTACTACAATTACATTTTCAATCAATATTCAATCTCATTCACATACCATGCTAAATTTCAGGATTTGGGAAAAGTCCCACCACTTTACATTCTTGCTGCCGCCATTCCTGCTACAATGATAGCAGGTCTATACTTCTTTGATCATAGCGTAGCTTCACAGATGGCCCAACCCAAGGAATTCAATCTTAAAAAGCCTTCTGCTTACCATTATGATATCCTATTGCTTGGTGTCATGGTATAGTGCAACTCTACCAGGGCTTTAAGTTTGAAATTATTTCAGTCAATAGATTTGTTTTCACACATTTGCCTTCTTTACAGACTTTGATTTGTGGATTGCTTGGACTCCCTCCATCAAACGGGGTCCTTCCACAAGCACCAATGCATACAAAGAGTCTTGCTGAGCTTAAGGGGCAGGTAGGTAATGATTTTGTTAATGCATTTTGTTAAGAGTCTCACATTGAAAATATCAATCGTTATATTATGGACCAGGGTTCACAGTGCACTGATCCAATATACAGAATTTGACTTCATAAGGTACAGAATTTATGTTTATAATGCACAGAATTATATAACCGAGGACACATAAACACTTAACATAATACACAGAATTCATGTTCATACGCAAATTTCATGTTCATAATGCATAGTATTCATGTTCATTATATCGTGTTTATGTGTATCTATATTATAAACATGAATTATGTGCATTATGAACATGAAATTTGCGTATGAACATGAATTCTGTGTATTATGTTAAGTGTTTATGTGTCCTCGGTTATATAATTCTGTGCATTATAAACATAAATTCTGTACTTTATGAAGTTAAATTCTGTATATTGGATCAGTGCATTGTGGACCCTAGTCGACAATATAAATTGTCTGAAAATATAAGAGAGAATATATGGTTTATAAGGCAATGAGTTAAACGAACTAATTTATTGAATTCAATCTTTTAGTGTAGTTTGGCTCATGTGTATTATAGCCTTGTTCAGATGCCTTTATAAGGCCATAGATTAGACTAGGTCATGGATTAGAATAACTAATTAATTGCTCGATTCAATCTTTTAGTGTGATTTGAGTCAAGTGCATTATAGCCTAATATTAGATTATAAGACATTTCTTCTTTTACCCCTTGGTTATATGGTTAAATGTGCACATAGTCTCTTTGGTCATTGATGTGCAGTTGATGCGAAAGAGAATGGTGGCAAGTGCAAAAGAAGGCATGAAGATGCAAGCAACCAAATCGGAGATTTATGGGAGGATGCAGGCTGTGTACGTTGAAATGGACGCCTCTCCAGCTGTAAGTGATGGGACAAGAGGACTTAATTTATTTCTCATCTTTATTAATTGTTAATTTTTTAACCAGAAAATATCAATATTGGTCTCACGAGTATTATCAAAATGATCATTTTGTTCACATATTTAATTATTACCAATTTTCATCTACAACTATTGTTTTGTTCTAAAATTGATCACGTTTGGTCACCCCTCTGGCTAAAACATGCTGGATTGTATAATTTCTAATAGTATTTTTATCCATTCATATATACATTATTGGAATTGGCATATTATACATGAATGGATGAAAATACCCTTAAAATTATACATTCCGGCATGTTTTAGCCAAAGGGTGACTGGCGTAATCAATCTTGGCACGGAAACAATAATCGTGAATGAAAATTGGTAGTAATTAAACGTGTGAACTAAAACTATGCTAATACTCGTGAGATCAGACCACAATTAGTATTTGCTCTTTTATTAATTGTTATATGCTTTCTATGCAGCCTGTAGCGGAAAAAGAGTTGCAAAACTTGAAGGTGGCTGTATTGAAGAATGATGATAAAGATGGTGATGGGAACTTTGACCCTGTGAAACAGATTGATGCCCATTTGCCTGTGGGAGTTAATGAACAAAGAGTTAGCAATCTCTTGCAATCCATTTTTGTTGGACTTGCTGTGTGTGCAGTTCCTGTGATGAGGATGATACCAACCTCAGTTCTTTGGGGGTACTTTGCTTACATGGCAACCGACAGTCTCCCTGGCAATCAATTCTGGGAGAGAATCGTTCTGCTTTTTGTTCCTGCTAATAGACGATTCAAGTAAGTCCTGTCATGCATGGATTTTCTCTAGCATTACATTCTGCTATAGATGTTTCAAAATAGATATTCTAAGTACTCCCTCCGCCCCATTTCATTTTATAGAAAGCTGGAATAAAATTTGATATTGATATGTTGGGCAGAGGCCGGTAAAGGGTCAAGTTTAGCACCTAGTAACTGAGGGAATGTTGGGCAGAGGCCTTAAAGGCCAAGCCCAGCACCCGGTGACAGAGGGAATGTTGGGCAGAGGCCTGCAAGGCCAAACCCAACACCCTACCTCTTGAAAATGTCGTGGCAGTATAAGAAAATAAAGTTGCGTCTTCGCTACGAGCTATAGCTTTTGGTGTAATGGTAAATGTTTGATTCTAACAAGTGGTATCAGAGGAGGAGAATTGTTGGGCGGAGGCCTGAAGTGCCAATTCCAGCACCCTACATCTTAAAAATGTGGTGGTCAGCACTTGATCCTTACATGATATGTTTGATATTTGGCCGGAGGCCTTAAGTGCCAAGTCTAGCACCCTGCCTCTTGAAAATATGTTGGTAAGCACTTGATCCTAACATTATATGTTTGATATTTGGGCTGAGGCCTTAAACTCCAAGCCCAACACCTTGCCTCTTGAAAATGTAGTGATAAGTGCTTGATCCTAACATGATATATTTGATATTTTGGCGGAGGCCTTAAGCGCCAAGTCCAGCACCTTGCCTCTTGAAAATGTAGTGATAAGTGCTTGATCCTAACATGATACGTTTGATATTTTGGCGGAGGCCTTAAGTGCCAAGTCCAACACCTTGCCTCGTGTCTCAGTGATTGAAATTTCAAAATCTTGTAGATATACTCTTGGTATGTTTTGAAAACATTTATTGGTGTTGTAGATATGAGAGTAACATCTCCAATGGTGGTTTTTGCAGGGTCTTGGAGGGCATCCATGCCTCGTATGTTGATTCAGTACCCTTCAAATACATTGTAGGTTTTACACTCTTCCAATTTGTGTATCTACTGTTCTGCTTTGGAGTCACATGGATACCAATCTTTGGAGTGCTATTCCCCTTGCCATTCTTCGCTATGATAAGCATTAGAGAACACGTTCTTCCCAAGTTTTTCCCAGCTGATTACTTGAAGGATTTAGATTCATCGGAGTACGAGGAAGTTGAAGGCCATTCATTTAACATGGGGAGCATGCATAGCAGGGTACATTATACTGCCTTAGCTCTCTCTCTCTCTCTCTCTCTCTCTCTCTCACTCTCTCTCTCTCACACACATATATATATATGCGCTTCAGTGCTTGTTTTAAGACATTCATTGAATCTTGCCTGCATTTTCAAAATCATCTAGCTCTAAGATGGTATTAGAGCATGTTCGATCCACTTTGTGGTGCCATAGCGAGCCTCCAGTGGGAGGCTCGCATGACAGGCTATTAGCTTAGTGGTAGAGGGCTATTCTGATAATTGCGTCGTTGTGCCTGGGCGTGATAGAAGGCTCCCCTGATAATTGGGTCGTTGTGCTTGGGCTGTGAGGGCTCTCTCAGCCACATTGATAGTTCAGTGTGCTCATCGGCGTTTGACCTGAGATGTGGATCATCCAAGGCACATTAGCATGGCGTATTCCTCCTATTCGAACCGGGGTTTGAAACCAAACTCCTCATTAAGAGAATAGATGGGATGATTCGGGTGAGATCCAATGTAGATCCAACTTTCGATCACTCGTGGGATCTGGGCTGTCCATAAGGGACCACCACGGCTCCTCTCTTCTCGAGAACCCATACATCCTTTATCGTATATGGACAACTATCTCTTGAGCAGCCCAATCTTAGATTATAACAGTTTTGATCTGAAAACTACACTACATACATTCTCAAGCATAAATTCATTAACAGGATGGAGAATCGCCAAATCCCGAGGATGAGGATTACTCTTCTGCTGAGATGTTGGATGAGATGACCACTAACAGAGGTGAACTAAGGCATAGGTCTATGAGCGTCAGGCAGTATTAGGTAATATGAGCTACCATACTGAAACTCACTTCCCACCCTTCTCTTCTTCAATTTATCATTGTTGGGCGGAGGCGATAAAGGCCAAGTCTATAGCACCAAGTGACCGGGAATTATTGGGCAGAGACCAGTAAATGACTTAAAAGGTCAAATTCAGCCCCCAACATCTCAAAAATGTGATGGTTGTCTATAAAAAATTAAAGTTATGCACTTCGCTACTAGCTATAGCTTTTGGCGTAAGTGGTAAGCGCTTGATCCTAACAATCATGCGTACTTACTTCTTGCCACACAATTTCAGATGGAATCCAACAATCCACCAGAGGGCAAGAACCGGTGATGCAGTGAGTGATACGAACGCTTATCGGGATGAAGCGGCGTTACATAATGCCTGATGTAGTGCAAAATACACTGGGTTGGGTGAAAGGAGAAGAACCATAGAAATTTGACTACCCAAATTCAATGAAAGTGTGGATAAAGTCATTCAGGTTTTCTTTATATAACATAGATGGATATGATGTTTAATTTTTTTCTCCCAGATTCTGGTTCTGGTACTAATTTTGCTGCAGTGTTTTGTATTGTTTTTCCTAGTTTTTTTTTTTTTGTTAATTCCTGTAAATGTAACTAAGTTTTCAGAAAAATTTTGAACTTTATTATTGAGGCAGTTTTCCTTCAATTGAGGGTGTAGGGCCTAACAGGCTCCTAGCATTTTACATTGAATACTTTTATTTATTTATTTGAATAGTTGCATAGACGCCCGCGAGAAAAAAAAAAGGAATTGAATTAATTAATTAATATCATATCCATCCGTGTCTGATCAGATTTACGGTGTTGATGAAGTTATTATCTACAATTTAATTTTCATGATTTTATGTTTAAAATTATTATATAAAACTAGTATTTTCGCCCGTACGTTGCACGGAATGGATTTGTTATAATATTTAAAGAATATTTGGATCAATATACAATTATATATATTATAACATCGAATATTATATAGCGCAATTGATGAAATTGATTGGATCGATTATGTTTTCTGATGTTTTCCTTTGAATTAGAACAAATAATTGTCCAATTACCCGGGCGTGGATAAATTTTTTTTATTATATATTGAGATAATAAAAATAAAGATGAAATTATAAAAAATTCTAATATTGAACGTGTACATTTATTTGATTATAAGATTAGTACAAAAATATTACTCAATTAATTGAATAACATATGACTTGTTTGTCTAAAATTATCTTAAAAAGATCTATAAGTAATATGACTTATATAATTATATTATGACTTATATAATTATATTATTACTAAAATAAATATAAGAAAATGAGAAATAAATTAATTGTAATTATTATAAAAATAAATTCAACGACCAATGCTTAACTTAATTATCATAATAATTATTAGGCAATTATTATTAGTCAATTACACTAATATATGTGTAATTATACTTTTATACTTTAAGTATATTCATTTTCCCCATATTGCATTTAGTTTTATCTTCCTCCTCCATATTTGAATGAATTAATTTTGATTATTATAAAAATCTAACAACCCATGTTCAATTAATTTTTTTAAAGTTTAAATAACTTAGAGTTTTCAAAAGGAAAGTATAATTAACTATTAAAGTTTTTAAATAATTTTCAGTCAATTAATAATATCCTTTTCTTTTCCCGATAAATGATTTTACTTTTATTAATAGTGTTGATACGTGAGTATACATATTATCAATTTATAGATATTAGTTAATTTCTATTTTACATTTTCTTAACAAATAAGCTTTATTAATTATTTGACCAATAAAATATTTCATTAATTGACTACAAAAGTTTAGGCGAGGAATGAAATAGGAGGATTTTACTTTTATATATAGTATAGAATATAGATTACGATCTTTTTATATTTTAAATCAATTAGTAATATCATTTTTCTCGAAATAATGGTTAAATAAACCACTGAACTACACACAAAATTGCAATTAGGCCATCGAACTCAAAAAGAATGCAATTGGATTCCTGAACTATATAAACTCATGCAATTAAGTACAAATTGACATGTTTTCAAAAAAAAAAGTCCAAATTGACCTGTTTACCTACAACTGTGATGACATGGTGGTTACTAATTTTCAAATAAACTTTTTAAATAATTTTAATTAAAATAATTAAATAATAATAATAAGAATAAAATTAAAATAAAAAAAAGACAGACGTCTCCGGCAGTTCTTCTATTTTTTTAATTTTTTTTTAATTATTAGTGCCGATTGTTATGTGTAAATTAATATCAGGCAACCTTATCTAGGAAAAATGAAAAGAATTATGTAGTAATATTTACCTAATTTTCGTTCCATTTTTAATTGATGATGTAGAATATTATTATTGAAATATTTCCGTTTCATTTTTAATTTCCGTTCCTTTTTTAATTTATCTTTAATATTGTTTATAATATGCCTTTATTATTTATGATGTAGAATGTTTTCCTTTTTTAATTAAATTGCAATGATATGACCATTTCCTTTTTCATTTTAGTTAATTATGGATATTTTTTTTTATTTACAGTCAATTATTAATATTCATTTCCTTTTATATATTCAATCAATTAGTAACATCAGATTCATTTTTAGTCGATTTTTTTTTATTTTCAGTTAATTAGTCAATTAGAATAATAGATCCACTGGTATTTTTACCTAATTTATGTTCTATTTTTAATTAATGATCTAGAATATTATTATTGAAATATTTTCATTCTATTTTTAATTTACCTTTACTATTGTTTAAAATTTAAAATATGCCTTTACTATCCTTATGTTTTTATATATAGTATAGATTAATATTATGCTAATTATGACGTCCATGTATTATGAATAAGTATGGTAATTAAGGAGTATATATTATAATTAAAAAATAATGTATATTTTAATTTCGTTTAATTATGGACGTAATATGTATATGTTTAATTTTCTTTAATTTTATCCGTAATATATATGTGTATGTTTAATTTTCTTTAATTATGTCCGTAATATGTGTACCATTAATTTCTTTAATTGATTAGATAAAATTACGGCAAGTATAAAAAGCCGTTTAATAAAAGTATAATGTTTGAACTAATTTCTCAATGACCATAATTATTAAGATTTTATTCCAAAGTAACCATTAGAATAATTTTATATGTGTAATAATCTGTGAATTGAAATAATTTACATAATTGTATGGACGTAATAATATGTGAATTAACATAATAATACGTGAATTGAAACGTAATAATATGTGAATTAACATAATAATACGTGAATTGAAATAATTATCATAATTTTGTTAATCTCCTCTACGTGAATTGAAATAATTATCATAATTTTGTTAATCTCCTCTAATTATGGATGTAATATGTGTATAATTTTGTTAATCTCCTCTAATTATGGATGTAATATGTGTATTATTTTGTTAATCTCCTCTAATTATGGATGTAATATGTGTATTATCAATTTCGTCTCCTCTAATTATGGATGTAATATGTGTATTATCAATTTCGTGAAATGATTTGATAAAATTTATATTATGAACAACAATATTAATTCATTAGTTGTCATAATTTTTAAGATTTTATTCAAAAGTAATCAAATGAAATGCACGGGTAATTGACATTATCTGAAGTAAAAATATATAAAATTATCGTAAGAATGAAATCTCTATGTTTAATGACCATAATAAATTTAGATGTTAAATATAGTGTAATTACCACGGATTATTTAGATGGTAAATAGTATATGGTAATTACCTATATAGATTAGCATATTAAACGGATTAACATATGGAACAATGTTATAAAAAAGGAAAGAAGCCTTTTAGATAAAATATATTAGGAATAATATCAATTAAATAAAATATCATAGGAATTTCTCAATTCTATATTTATAATTACCTTTATAAACAGATTTAATAGGAAAATTTAGTTACAAACTTATATTAAGAGTTATGGATTATTATTATTATTATATTATTATTATTATTAGAAAAATTATATTAAGAATTTTAGATTATTATTACTACGGAGTATTATATTATTATTATTATTATTATTATTATTATTATATTAACATAATAGATTTTAAATCGAGGCTACAAAATTTAATATTATTATTTCATTTATTCAAGTATAGTAATCACCATTTTTTAACTAATAAGTGTGAATTAGTATTGTGCAATTAATGATAAAGATTAATAATAATTGGAATCAACAATCAATGATACAATGACCCATGTTTAGCTTCCAATGCACCATTTTTTATAAAATGAAGAATTGGAATGGTAAAACGAACAATTGGAATGAATAATTGAGGATTTATTCAAGTATAGTAAGCACCATTTTTACCAAATTACATAAGCATCCGTAAATGGGGAAGATCAAGATTGCAAATTCTACAATATAGATGAGCATCCGTAGATTGCTAGTTATTTTGCACAGTACAACTAAAAAGATGGATAGTTAAATAAAGTATTATCATTCAAAATCTTGTAATACAAAGTTACAATACAATGTTTTTCCATTAAAAATTACCAATCAAAGTAATGTGATTAAAATATATAATTATAGAAAACATTTGATTGTTCACTACAATCACTCTGAAAATTGTAATTTTACATACGTGATACGCCCATGGAAAAATTGGCCTAGCTACTTGAAACCTTATCAGCAAAAATTAAAGCATATTGAGCTGTTAAAATCAAACTAAATCATAGTACTACAAAATACTCTATGGAATGCAGACTACACCATAAGGATCTCCAACATGTAGAATGAATCAACTAAAAATTAAATCATACCGCATACCATAACAATTCTACGCGTGTTAAAGTTCGATCTTCGACTTCGTAGAATTACAGATTATAGATCTCTAACTAATAGTGAGAGCACAAATATTGGTACGTTGTGAGAGAAGAGTCATTTCTCATCATTATATAGTGGAGGATAAACATAATATGGAAGATTTTTCAAAAGGAAAGTATAATTAATTTTAATTTTATGTAAATATAGATGATTGACATGTAAAAATTTTACTACAATATTATATAATTTTTTCATTCTAATATAGTTAATTACATGTCAATTATATAAATATATATAGATATATAGATATAGATATAGATTATCATATCACTAATCACCAATCACCAATTAATTAATTAATATCAATATCAATCTATATATATAAATATTAATATATAACAATATTACCATATCACTAATCACCAATCACCAATTNCTGAAGTAAAAATATATAAAATTATCGTAAGAATGAAATCTCTATGTTTAATGACCATAATAAATTTAGATGTTAAATATAGTGTAATTACCACGGATTATTTAGATGGTAAATAGTATATGGTAATTACCTATATAGATTAGCATATTAAACGGATTAACATATGGAACAATGTTATAAAAAAGGAAAGAAGCCTTTTAGATAAAATATATTAGGAATAATATCAATTAAATAAAATATCATAGGAATTTCTCAATTCTATATTTATAATTACCTTTATAAACAGATTTAATAGGAAAATTTAGTTACAAACTTATATTAAGAGTTATGGATTATTATTATTATTATATTATTATTATTATTAGAAAAATTATATTAAGAATTTTAGATTATTATTACTACGGAGTATTATATTATTATTATTATTATTATTATTATTATTATATTAACATAATAGATTTTAAATCGAGGCTACAAAATTTAATATTATTATTTCATTTATTCAAGTATAGTAATCACCATTTTTTAACTAATAAGTGTGAATTAGTATTGTGCAATTAATGATAAAGATTAATAATAATTGGAATCAACAATCAATGATACAATGACCCATGTTTAGCTTCCAATGCACCATTTTTTATAAAATGAAGAATTGGAATGGTAAAACGAACAATTGGAATGAATAATTGAGGATTTATTCAAGTATAGTAAGCACCATTTTTACCAAATTACATAAGCATCCGTAAATGGGGAAGATCAAGATTGCAAATTCTACAATATAGATGAGCATCCGTAGATTGCTAGTTATTTTGCACAGTACAACTAAAAAGATGGATAGTTAAATAAAGTATTATCATTCAAAATCTTGTAATACAAAGTTACAATACAATGTTTTTCCATTAAAAATTACCAATCAAAGTAATGTGATTAAAATATATAATTATAGAAAACATTTGATTGTTCACTACAATCACTCTGAAAATTGTAATTTTACATACGTGATACGCCCATGGAAAAATTGGCCTAGCTACTTGAAACCTTATCAGCAAAAATTAAAGCATATTGAGCTGTTAAAATCAAACTAAATCATAGTACTACAAAATACTCTATGGAATGCAGACTACACCATAAGGATCTCCAACATGTAGAATGAATCAACTAAAAATTAAATCATACCGCATACCATAACAATTCTACGCGTGTTAAAGTTCGATCTTCGACTTCGTAGAATTACAGATTATAGATCTCTAACTAATAGTGAGAGCACAAATATTGGTACGTTGTGAGAGAAGAGTCATTTCTCATCATTATATAGTGGAGGATAAACATAATATGGAAGATTTTTCAAAAGGAAAGTATAATTAATTTTAATTTTATGTAAATATAGATGATTGACATGTAAAAATTTTACTACAATATTATATAATTTTTTCATTCTAATATAGTTAATTACATGTCAATTATATAAATATATATAGATATATAGATATAGATATAGATTATCATATCACTAATCACCAATCACCAATTAATTAATTAATATCAATATCAATCTATATAATATAAATATTAATATATAACAATATTACCATATCACTAATCACCAATCACCAATTAATTAATTAATATTAGTATATATTAATATATTATATATTAATATATTAATATTAAGAATAATACCATATACCATATTATCAATTATCAATTATATATCACCAATCACCCATCACCCATTAATATTAACAATATTACCATATTATCATATTATCATTATCATATATTACCATAATAATATTATAGGATGGATAATTAATAAAATAATAAAATAATAAATAAATAAAATAAATGATTTTACCAAAATACCCCTAAGTTTTGGGGGGAAAATTTGGGAGGAGGAAATTGTTTTTATATATAGTATAGATTTATATATTTACAATTAATAACACAATCAACATTTATATTTTAATAGGGATTTTTTTTTCTCTTAAAGTATGGACATTTAGAACTCTTATTTCTCAAGAATTAATTCCAGTTTTGGTCCTAAATTTATAGGTGATAGTCTATTTTTAGTCCATTTTTATTAGAACATTCACATTTTGTTCTAGTATTATTGTGGTATGACCATTATTGGTCATTTATTAACAAAACTGTTATAATATCGTTAAATACACAAACATTTCGGTCTTCAATTGTGACTTTTTTCAAAAAAATAAACATACAAATATAGTAGGGTCAATTCACTTTGTATAAAAATGACCAAAATGTCTTTGTATTTAACGATATTTCAACGATTTTGTTGATGGATGACCAAAATTGGTCATGTCACAATAATACTAGGACCAAATGTGGATGTTCTAATAAAAAAGGACCAAAAGTGGAATGTCACCTATAAATCTAGGACCAAAAATGGAATTAACTCATTGATAATTTCATAGCAAATATCAATTTTGGTCTTACAACTATTAGCAAAATGACAATTTTGATCCACATCTTTAATTTCTACCAATTTTGATCTCATGACTATTGTTCTAGTGTCAAAATTCATCGCGCCGGTCACTCATCCATTTAAAACGTGTAAAAATCTAAAATTCTTAATGGTATTTTTGTCATTTTCAACTTAAATCCTAATTTGAGTATGAATAAATGGATTTAAGTCCTAAGATCGATCACAATTCACAGTTTTCTTTCTCAAATGAGGAGGAAAACTGCGAATTTTGATCGATCTTAGGGCTTAATTCTCTTTATTCATATTCAAATTAGGATATTGAGTTGAAAAAAACAAAAATACCTTTAAAATTTTTAGCTTTCGGCATGTTTTAAATCGATGGGTGACCGGCGTGATGAATTTTGGCACTAAAACAATGGTCGTGGGACCAAAATTGGTATTAAAACAATAGTCGTGGGACCAAAATTGGTATTAAAACAATAGTCGTGGGACCAAAATTGATAAAAATTAAACATGTGGACCAAAATTGTCATTTTGCTAATAGTCGTAGGACAAGAATTGGTATTTGCTCAATAATCTTCCTATAATGCGCAAATCCAACTCTGCAGACCTCCCAACATATGTATGGGTACCATCTCAGGAACCTCTTCTCTCCTCCATCTTTTATAAATTCACTCATTTTTACAATTGAAGTAGTGTTTTGAATTTCAAGGTAGTAGCTTCAAAACTTCTTAAAGTAATCCTCCAATTCTCTAGTTAAGGTAGCCCTAGCAAATTTTCATGGCCTTATAAGCCACCTTATGAGATATAGGGAACAATTGATATGTGGCTACTTTGTTTAAACTCACTTACTTTCCAATCAGAATGGCTACCAATTTCTTTCTTCCACTTCTTTGCAAGTCTGCTCGAACTAACCATTTTGTTCTCATACACTCAAGAACAACCAGCATGTTTATCATTAAATGCAGAAATCCCCCCAATAATTAACATTCTCAATCAACTTAAGTCTTATGTATCATGGGTAGTCACTTTGTTTGCACTTGACTACTAATATGATTTTATCATTCCTTACAAATTTCAAATCCTTACCTTCTTTGAAAGCATAATTTATAATGGCGTCTTTAAACTTAGATTTAGTCCAAATGTCATACCCACAGTAAAATTAGGACATTCCATATCACAAGACCTAAATTGTGGCCAAATATCATCTTCAACTTCCTCATCACTGCCATGAGGAGTCCCTTCATCAGACCAGCATTCATCTTCGTACACTACTTTTCCCTATCTTTCACATTACCACTTGATCCAACTCCATGAAACTCTACAATTGGATTTATTCCCTTATTAAAGTCAATATCATCACTCCTACCTACTTCTTCTAACTCATAATCACAATCAAAGTCAATATCTTCATTATTAGTTTTTTCTCCATCCTCACTAACTTCCCTATTATATTCACCATTATCAATCCAAACCTCTATTTTTCCTGACTTACCTTAAAATTCAATTAAATCCCAAGCTTCAAGATCTGTCACAATCTCAATCAACCCGCCATCTCTTACTCGGCCATATAACTTACTCTCATTTCTATTATACCCTAATTACTCAAGTTTATCTTGCAGAATAATATACCCCCATTAATCAACATCAACATAATCACAATATTCAATTTGCCCCCCAATATATGTTACTAGTTCAGTTTATTGTACTTTACCACTATGTTTTATCTTAAGTGTAAATAGGTCACTTTCCCCATAATCATCTAATTTTTTTAAACAAAGCAGACATAATAAATAAATAATTAATTAATTAATTAATAAATAAAGTAAGTTTCAGAGCAGTATTCAATTGCATAATGAGACCCTTTTTGTATTTAATAAACACTAACATAGTGGTCCCCTGCTGATTTTCATTTTCAGAGAACAAAAACACATGGAAAAGCAAACAACATAGTGGTACCCCTTACATTTTAATATACTGGGAACACAAGCACAGGGAACAAAATTAAACACTAGGAACACATATGTAACACCCCTAACTATTAGGCTGAGATAAGCAATAAACTTAAGGCAAAGCTATCAAATCTCGAACACTAAACAATATAAATGCGGAAGTGTAACTATACCAACAAGGGGTGCTACGCCACATCCAAGTCAACCATAACCTAGATGCTAAGGTGAATTTAAACATAAGTCTCAAAAATCCTCAAACCAAACATAATCTAATTGTTATTACAATCATAAAATCTAAGGTACGCAGGCCCAAATGTCTACACATCACCAAAATCACTAAGCTAGAACATAAGGAATGAATAGAACTACAGCTAGCGCTCTCATGTGTAGATTCTACTCCATACGTGGAATTAGAAATATTAGCAAAGAAATGCTAAGTAATACTTCACTCACACTCGTGAGAAATACAATAGTATAGCATAACTTTGTAAATAGATTTTACACACGCATATAGAATATATGCCAACGAAACTATCATTTGTTTCAAAACTAGAGGACTCAACAACAATAGGCTGAATGAATCATAAACCAAAGACACCTCAACGAATTCAATATCAAGGAATGAATTCATAATACCACAGTTCCATAATAATACTCTTAAACCAAGCACAAGCTCAACTGAACCACACAAATGTAACCAACAAATCAACAACCTCACATCACTCCCTTAGAGTGACCAACCAAGAACCATAGAATAAACTCCAAACCAAACCTCTCAACCATAATATAGATGACATATCACAATGTCATATCACAGAGGCATATAAGCCTAATCACAGAGACATGCAAACCCAAATAACCCCCTTCCATAATAACAAATATATACAGAGCTGTAGCTCAATGACCTCCTTCCCAAAGGATATACATGACACATGAAATCCAAGGAATTACTCAATCACAAAGGCATATGATGAGCCCAATCACAGAGGCATATGAGCCTAATCACCCTCCTTCCATGGTACTAGATATACGTAGAGCCGTAGCGTGAATAGCCACCTTCCAAAGGTATACAAGACACAGGAAACCAAGGAATTACTCACAGGAGTTCAAGACCTCAACATATCAAACTCAAGTTCATTTCTAAAGGAAATATACATACCAAGAAGTACTCAGATTCATAACATGAATAACATGACATCATGTTCAGAACATTAACCCAAGAGTCAAACCAACAATACTCCAAAATCTACATTATCTGTATTATTGTTACTCCAAAATTCTTGAACCCACAACATGTATTATTGTTGTTGTTAAAACTTAAGCCCACAATCTACAATCGGGCAAATTATGCTGTGGACCCAGGTCCACCTTGCAAGGTGGACCTGGGTCCAAAATTACGTCGTTTTTGTCCTCTCTTTTTTTTTTTTTAATTTGTAAACATATTGCTGAATATAGAGTTGTCCAAAAATGTGTGAATGTAGAGGTTTCAAAGTGTGAATGTAGAGTATAGAAATCGTGAATGTAGATTTATGATTGTGTGAATGTAGAGTTGCCCAAAAATGTGTGAATGTGGAGGTTTCAAATTGTGAATATGGAGTGTAGAAATCGTGAATGTAGAGTTATGCATGTGTGAATCTGTAATAGAGTTAAGAAATTCTAGCAACTTGTAGCCCTGTAATGTGTGAATGTGGAGTTCTTAAGTTGTGAATGTGGAGTATAGGACCTGGGAATATAGAGTTTTGAATGTGAGAATGTGGAGTTTACAAAGTGAATGTAGCGTATAGTGTATGTGAATGTAGAGTATAATTACTAAACATATAATCTTGTAATGTGTGAATGTAGAGTTTATAAATTGTGAAGGTAGAGTATAGTGTATGTAAATGTAGACCCAGATCCACCTTGCAAGGTGGACCTGGGTCCACAGCATAACAACCCCTACAATCGTGTAGTCAAACGCACAAGTCCAAATCTCTACCCAGTATTTTCCCCTGCAACAATGGGAAAGAAGAGGGCGATGGCAAGAGGTGTGCAGATCAACGGCTAGCTGGGCGGCGACTTTGAAGAATAAATTTTCCAAGAAATTTCAAATACAAAGGTGGTTTACATTCAAGCTCGACGATGACGGAAACTATGGGCCAAGCAACGACGGCGGCCGATGTGGAGATCGACGAATGGTTGGGCAGTGACGATGGGATCGGAGCTCGACATGGCTAGTGGCGTTGGGCGTGACGACAGTGGCTAACAACAATGTTCGGTGACGACCTAGCTAGGTTTGTAGTGCAACGACAGTTGGCAATTAGGGCAACGACGGCTAGCTGGCCGAGTTAGGGAGAAGAAGAATGAAGACTCGACGAAAATGACTTCCCAAAAAAGGGGAAGCTATTTTCTAAAAATTAAAAACGATGTTATTTATCCTTTAACTCATAGTTATTTCCTGTTAACTTTAATTTTCCTTCCTTTGCTAGTCACAAAAAGCGCAAATCACAAAATGACTTTTATCCTAATCTAATGGCTCTATTGATCTTTTGACTCTATTGATAGATAACTTCTTCTAGTTGTTTTTGCATTAGTCTACCGATAGTTAGTATTTACCAGACTTGTCTATGCAAAACTACTTTAGTCTTTCGTTTAGTGACTCTTTTGTTTCATTTAATTTATATCATATAGACTCTTCTAATAATCTTTACAAACTATAAACCTCTACCGAGAATCCGAGACTAAGTTACTTCTGTTGATTTTATTACAAGCCTTTTGTAAATATTACATCAATTGTTCATTCAACTTTAGGGAACGCTGGGTAAATATAATTTTAATTATCTTTAATTTAAACAGCAAGCTAAGGAATGGGAAATTGTTTTCAATAAAAACCATGAAGATTGAAAGGCACCATAATTTGAATAATACCTCCTCATATCATCTACTCAATTTATAATTTGCAAGTGCAACCTAGATGTGGTGACAATCACTAACATTGAAAGAATCACCTGAAGCAAAATTAAAGAAAAGAAAAGAAAAAAGAAGAAGCATGTTTAATTAGCATATACTTCATAAAATTACAATATTACATCATGATGTTTAAAAAATAAAAAGTAATAATATGTTACAACTAAATTAAATTTCCATGTATAAATATATTAATAATGTTTAATTTAAAATTAGATGCATTGAGGAGCTAGCTAACAATAATTGAGCACACCCACCCCAACACCAAGCCTAAACATCTACCTGGATGTCTGCATCTAACAACTAATTAAACAATTAAGTGCTGCCTCTTTTTCCAATCATCTGTCATTTGCTAATAACATAACCCAAAATGGTTTTTACGTGAAAATTTAATTTTTTTCTCTTCCTATAGCAAGTTTTATTTGTCTATATTTGGGTTCGCTATATATGTATTACACGAATACACTTACGCCCCCGGCCAATTCCAACTCCAACTTGGTCCTTTGCAAGTGAATTGAAGCAAGTTTGAGTAGTGGCCGGAAACTAAATGGCTATTATTGGTGATGACTGTCGTTCTGCGTGCTGCTGAGATGCAAGAACGAGGAGATCCCCGTCTCGGATCACTGCAATGTCTTCGATCAACGCTCCGTCTTTGGCTAGAACTTTGTCCGCCGCAAAACCAAATTTATTGGCACCGATTTCCATCAGCTCTTTCAAGGACCGCGGCAACAGGATCACCCTTCCTGCTTTTTCCCCACTTTCTGGGCAGGTGATGGTCACTCTGGGAGTACTTTGTTGATGACTCTTGAAACCATATCCGGATGAAACCAAACCTATTTGTAAGAGGGGAGATGGATTTTTTTAATTTAATTTTGTTGGCCGGAGGCATAAAAAGAGCCTTCTAACACCCAATCTATCAAAAATGTGTGGCAGTTTATAAGGAAATAAAATTACGTCTTAGTTACTAGATATAGTTTTTTAGATAGCTTTACTTAGAGCAATTGTTATACCATGTACCAGGGTTCGGGGTTTGTATAACATTGCGAATTCTGATCCAAAAATTATCTGCCTGCAATTAATACATTCTTTTCCTGCAATTACAATACCTGTAAACGAATTGAAAGCACATAACAGGATAATTACAGACACATAACATGATAACTATAGACACATAATTGTTAACTATAGATACATAATACGTTAACTGCAAACACATAACATGTTAACCAACATCTTATGTGGTTGCAGTTAACATATTATGTATCTGCAATTAATAATTTATGTGTCTATAGTTATCATGTTATGCATGTTATGCGCTTGTTGTAATTATCATGTAATTTGCCTTCAATTTGTTTACAGGTACAGAAACAATTAACTGCAGGTTAATTTTGGATCAAGGTCCATAATGTAATGTAAACCCTGATCTATGGTATAATTTACCTGCTGGGAAGGGGATTGTTGGGCGGATGCCGGTGAAATGCCAAGTCTAGAACCTAGCCTAAGGAAAATATGTGGCTGTCTATGAGAAAATAAAGTTGTCCTATCACTACCGGCTATAGCTTTTGACCAAGTTGTAAGTTCAACCCAACAATCTCCAACAACCTGGTAGTGGACTTGCCTTTCAGTGCCTCAACCCAATAATTATGAAATAAAGCTAAGAAGTTTTGATGATGGATCTGACCTCCATTAGACGTAGTCTCAGCCGTTGACATGAAACCAATGAGCGAATTGCGATAATTGGTTGCCCTCTTCCTCCATTTAGTGTTGCTCATCAAGCTGGTGTCCTGGGCATGCAGCAGCGGCATCTCAACCGACGAGCACTGTAAGAAAGGCTCGCTGGCGTACTTCTTGATGTACGGGGCGGCAGACGGCATCTCAGAGGGAACGCCCGCAGCTTCCTTCCCGGAAAAATCCTGCACCGTCTTAAACAGCTGCTTAATCTCCTCCTGCCCCTGATACTCCGCCAGCGCTCTCGGCGTCCACCCGTGAACGTCCGCCTTGTCAATGTCAGCCCCTTTATCCACCAAGAACTTCACCATTTCCAAATTATCCTCGGAAATGGCGGTGTGGAGCGCCGTGGTTCCCACGCTGTTGAGAAGGGTTATGTCCCCTCCGTGTTTGGCTAGGTACTTTAGTAGCTCCAGGTCGCCTTGCTCCACGGCTTGGCATGCGTAGTGCCCTACATCGCTCGAGGGTATGGCTCCACCGTTGTCATTCAGTAGTTTTACTACGGCTTCGTGCTTCCCCGTTATTGCGTCCCATATGGGCACGTTGTCCTCCGAATCTGCAACGATCCATACTTTAAAATTAACCAATTGTAGTGTATATATATTTGCAAATAATTTGGTCTAAAGTTATTTTATTCAGAATGACAATGTTACATTACATACCTTTTTGAGTTGGATCGGCTCCATAATCTAGAAGTAAAACTGCACAGTTGAGGTATCCATGCGAGGCTGCAATGTGCTGCAACATAACATAATATCAAATGTGAATTACTGTTGCGGTAAGCCTAGCCAAGGATACAAATTTGTAAGTTGTAACCACAAGTTTATGAGTTCGAATTTTAAATTGAAGGCACTTAACACCGTAATTACAAACACATCACATAACATGATGGCTCCAGACACATAAATTGTTAATCCAGGTACATAATATGTTAACTGCAGACACATTTCCAGTCAATATATTCTGTACATGCAGTTAACAATTTATATATCTGTAGTTATCATGTTATGTGTCTATAATTACTTTGTGATGTGTCTTCAATTTGTTGTACAAAATCTAAATATTATTTTTGGACCAAGATCGAGTAAGTGTAGACCTTGATTCATAGTATAATTTGTGGGTAAGGCCAACTTTTATTTTGAAAGAGAGAGAGAATGTATTAGTAGTATGTATATTTACTTTAGGGCTTCTTTTCTTTTAAAGGTAAAAAAGTTACATACCAAAGCTGTGCGTCCATTGTTGTCCAACTCATTGGGATCCATACCCCGTTTCAACAATTGATTCAACAACAGGTCATCTCCGCGATTGGCCGCAAAGCACAAGGTGAGGGGCATATCCATTCTTCCCTGGGCCAACATGTGCTCCGTATCCGCTAAAACCGATTCCATCATCGGATCCCTGCGGTCTTTCAAATGCTACATCTCCACAAACAACACAACCCAAATTTTTAATGTTTTAGCAACAAAAGTTTCAAACCTCGAGCCAAATTATTGTATGGACTATATAGAGTTCACATAGTTAGTGAACCAGGAATATGGAATACATTTTAGTACACTAAAAGTACATTATATGTGTATTGAATGCATATTATTTTATAGTATATATATAAAATAATGTATTTTCAGTACTAAAATAATGTACTTTCAAATAATGTACTTTACATGCACAAATAATGTACTTTTAGTATATTCTCCTTCCGTATCATTTTATGTGTCTGGTTCGGTTAACGAGACTTGAATGAAATTATTTTTAATTCAATTTTTTACAATATTAAATTTAGTATTAATATACAAAATTTATATATTTAGAAACTATACTAAAAGTACTATTAAACACAAAAAATAAAATTTAAAAATAAATAAAAAATAATAAAGAAAATAAATAAAGAAGAAAAAGTTGGTTTGACCAATGAATAGTAAATAGGACAGATAAAATGAGACAGATGGAGCACTTTTTATGAATTAATATCTAATTTAGTCCCTCGATTATTATGATTTATCAATTTGGTCCTCGACTTTCAAACCTGCTCAATTTCATTCCCAACTATGTAATTTTTACTTAAATTAGACATTTGTCCAACCCAAAATAATCATGATTAGGAACGTTTTGGTTAACAATTGCATAATTAAAGATTAAATTGAGCAAGTTTGAAAGTCAAGGACTAAAATTCTGAAATCTTAATAGTCGAGAGACCAAATCAGATATTAAGTCACTGGTTAACACAGCTGTGTGGATCATGATCCGTATAATAAATGATATAATAATGATTGCAAACTGGATCTTCATTATATCGGATGGTGCATAGCAGAGCAGAGAATGCATGTATGTACACTGACCTGAAGGAGATTGTTCATTATGATTGTGCCGTCGCCGACGTTTGCTTTGACGATGTTGAAGAAGGAACTGCGATCCAATCGGAGAAACTGGCTTAGTCTTTTGGTACGGACGGTAAACAGCTGTGGCCGGTAACACAGGACTCCTATTTCCCCGCACACATCCCCTGCCTTCATTTCTGCGTAAACCTATTCACAAGTTTTTGTTTTGTTTTGTTTTTTGTATCACGTTGACATAAATTCTCATGTCCACTCTAGTGACAACTGTAGATAATATTTGTAAGAGCATATTAGAAATTAAGCTTACTTTGTGCATTCCGTTCCTCTGTATCACAAATTCCTGCCAAAAAGATTACAGCATTATTAATAATAATAATAATAATAATAATAATAATAATAATAATAATAATAATAATAGTAGGATGAAAAAAAAATAGATTTTAGTCCTTCAAACATTCATGATTAGATGTTTACATTTTCAGTTTTGTAAAATTGTGACAATTTTTTGTTTTTGAGATATAGAAACATAATAGTTATTTGGTTTAGACATGGTTTTTAAATTAATATCAAAAGTACTAAAATTTTCATAAAATTATATGAACATTTCCCATTTGTTAAAAAGTTCAAAACTTTCACATTCGTACAAATTAAAGTTAAGGGTATATTTTGAATACCGTAATAGTCAGGTACCAAAACAACTAATTACAATTATTTGAGAAATCAAAATAATTATTTTTTGTAATAATAACACACGGATTGTTATCAAACTCAAGAGTCTTAGGGCATCCACAACAATGGTTAATAGAAGGTTTATAGTACAAAAGCAAGTGACATGGATGAGAGAGCCCAAGAGAGAGAAGAAAAATTAACTCCTGCAAAATTGGGTTCATAGAACAGTAAAATTGGAGAAGAAGAAAGTGTTGTGCCTGACGCGCGTCAGGCGCAACACTTGCGCCTTGCGGGCGCGTCAGGCACGCCTATTATTTTTTAATTTTTTTTTAAAAAAATTTGATTTGTTTTATTTTTTTCATCACCTCCCATTTTCTCTTTCCTAATTACACTTACAAAACTCTTAAAAAATCGCGAAAAAACTCTATTGATAAGGATGCTCTTAGGATCATATCTATATCAATGTTGGGTTGTTATGCCATGTACCCAATTCACCTTGCAAGGTGGACTTGGGTTCATGTTCACAATTTCATAACTCTATGTTCATAATTTCATAATTTCATAACTCTATATTCACAATTTTATAATTTTATGTTCACAATTTTATAACTCTATGTTCACAATTTTATAATTTTATGTTCACAATTTTATAACTCTATGTTCACAATTTCATAACTCTATGTTCAACAGTATCAAAACTCTATATTCAACCGTATAACATAATTTTTGAATCTATATAACAAAATTGTGAATATAGAGTTCAAAAATTGTGAATATTGAGTAATACAATTTTGTATATTGAGATCTAAAATTGTGAATATAGAGTTTTAAAATTGTGAATATAGAGTTTTAAAATTGTGAACATAGATCCGGGTCCACCTTGCAAGGTAGACCCGGTCCATAGCATAATTTGCCATCAATGTTGCAGAAGGCCGCTCTGGTGGGCGCCCGGGACGCCTAGGAGACCGAGTAATCCGTGTATATCACACCACTTTTCCCACCCAGGACTGAAAGTTGTTAGACTGTTATAATTTCTCAAACTAGTCAATTACATATGTTAGATGGTTAGTTGAATACATGGCTGGAGGAATATAGAAGAGCAGTAGCCGGGCAGACAAAAAAAAAACGACTTGGCAGAGTTAGGCGGCCAACTCGATTCATAGGACACCAAGTAGGCCGATTAATTGGCCAGCTGGCTAAAAATTACCTAGAGCTAAAATCGCCTCGGCCTAGGAATGTCTAATGCCTAGTCGGCGCATAGGTGGATTTTTACAGCATTGATCTATATAGGACATTGTTACGTAGTTCCGAACATATACATGTACAAAAATGCTTACCGCAGACCCATTTACAAGAATGTACAAATCTGTTGGTGCTTCATTTTGTAATATGACTTCCTCCCTGGGAGGAAAGTATTCGGCTTTCATCTCAGACACCTGCAAATAACGTCACATAACATGTAATTACAACATAATACTAAACGCCATTAAATTATGTGAGGAAATGAAATTACCAATTGAAAGAGCAAGTCGTTCGATACTCCATGGAACAAGTAGGCCTTGTCAACAAGAGAATAGAAGAGGTAATTAGAAATACTGGACCTAATGGCCTTTGGGAGAGCGTCCAGCGTTTCTTGCTGCTGCAGCCCTTCCGCGTCTGTTCTATACCTCAAGCACAGGTGCGCTAACATCTGATCCTGCATCCGTACTGGCAGTTGATTTCTTTGAGCAAAACTCGAAGCTGCTTGTATCGAATCGCGCTGCAAGTACATAATGTGTTAACTGTGAATACAAAATCTGAAAGGTTATTTATGGACTCGATCCAGAATGCGAGGTAGACCCTGGTCTCCAATGTATAATTTGCCAACCTTTAACTAATGGCAAAAACTTGTGTGAGACCGTCTTACCATGAGACGGTTCGGGTCAAGATGAAAATGTGATACTTATACGCACAAATTTCATACTTATATGATCAAATGTAATACTTTTTCTAAGTAACAAAAATTGTATTCCTGATTAGTATTATATTTGAACATATAAGTATGACATTTGCATGATGTTTTGACCCGACCCAACCCATCTCACAAATAAGGATCCGTGAGACGGTCTCACACAAGCGTGACCCTTAACTAATTAGCATATAACAGATGAAAGAAAATACCAATTAAGGTCCGTTTGAAAAGCAAGAAAATGATTTCTGAAAAATGAAAATGAGTTATTTTTCAAAAAGCATTTTTCTTTCTAGTATTTGGTCGCATTATGAAAAACTGTTTTGATGTGTTTGGTTCATTTTCGAGAAAATGAGTATAATTATTTTTAATTTGAAATATTTAAAATATACAATGGTGATGGTGGTAGGTGGTGGTGGTGGTGATGGTGGGGGTGGGGGCGGCAGGAATGATTGACTGCTCCACTGTGACAAACGGATAATGAATTTCCAAAAAAAAAAAAAGAAATCATTTTTCAGGAAATCCCCTCTGTTTTCATTGATTACACCCATATTTTTCATTGACTTCCATTTTTCTCCTTGTTGAATATTAGGAAACCTTTATTGAATATTAGGGAACTCTTAGTAGCTAGGGTGAACTTAGTTTCCTATTCCTATTAGGATATATTTGGTATGTAGTTTAGTATATATATAGAGGTACTTAGGAATATAGAGAAAAACATATTGTACTCTTTCATTATAATATATTCATATATTCTATTATTCTCTGGTTTTCTTACATACTTTGCTTCCGCCTAACTTGTGGGTGGTTGATATTCTCCATCTGCTAGGTCTTTCAATCCCTCAATTTCAACATGGTACCATAGCCTAAACCCTAAAACAAACCCTAAACAAAACCCTAGTTGTTCCGCCACCGCAGTCCTCCGGGCACCGTCGCCGGAATTTTCAAACAATCTTCTTTTTCTTCTCTAATCATCTCTATGTGTTCGATTTTAGTGGCAGTTCAGCATCGTCCTCTTCCAGCAGCACACTCAGTGTTTTATTTTACTTATTATATTTTGTTTTTCTAGTTATCTTTTATCATGTTGCTTTTGGTTTATTCTCCCGCTGCTTCCAGTATATATATGA
This sequence comes from Ipomoea triloba, assembly GCF_003576645.1. NCBI lineage: Eukaryota > Viridiplantae > Streptophyta > Magnoliopsida > Solanales > Convolvulaceae > Ipomoea > Ipomoea triloba. Next base: position 23,334,112 of record NC_044916.1, on the reverse strand, counting down.
TGCTATCATACTCGGCCTCTATTTCTAGTTTTTCATCTTGAACTACCACATCTTTTACCCCTTTTCCTGCAACATTGTTGCAAATTTTTTGGCAACCATTGATGCATATTGGGTGAAATTTGAAAGCTTTTTGGGTTTATTGCTAAGCTTCTTCGGTTCTTGCCATGGTGTTTCACTATTTTGGTATAATCGTGTTATTCCTTTATATCCGGTATGCCTTATCCCATGAATGTTGAGTTTCAGCACTACTATAATGGCCTTTGATTATTTCCCATGTTTCAAGTAAGGGGGAGTGTGGCTACCTACAATCTGTGTGCTCTCTTCAACTCAGTGTTATTTTCATGTTTATCTTCATTACTATGGGCTCTACTGCATCCTTTGCTATTCTTTGCTCCTTTCCGCCTCTACCTTTGGTGTTCCTAGAGTGTTTATGTTGTTGTAAAGGTGTTCGTGTTAATCTTTACCCTTGGTGTCGTCATTCCCAAGGATGTTCGTGACAAGCTTCACCCTTGATGGATTCCCAAGGGTTGTTTATAGTATTGTCCCTCCGAAGCCGTCCAACACTATTATCCTCTAGTTGCACTTAATTTTCATTTGTAATTTTGAGTGACGTAGAGCGTTTGTTTTGATTCAAGCTTGGAACTTCTAGATGTTCCCCTTGAGGAGGAGTGTTGAATATTAGGAAACCTTTATTGAATATTAAGAAACTCTTAGTAGGGTGGACTTAATTTTCCATTCTTGTTATGTTAGGATAGATTTGGTATGTAGTTTATTATATATAGAGGTACTCAAGAACATAGAGAAAAATCCTAAGTTAAAGTAAAATGTAACTCACAAATTTCCTGGTTCTGCTGGTTACGTGAACAACGAGGTTGGTCATGTTTCCGATGAGATATGCCGTCAAGCCGAGGTTGAATAACATGTAGGCGATGACAAATAACATTTCAGGTGTGTTAACAGCATGCAAATCTCCATAGCCAGTAGTTGTAAGCGTGGTGATAGACCAGTACAAGGATGTCACGTAATTTGACCAAATACTGTCTTCTTCAAACCCTTCCGAGACTAGTCCAAGCCATGTGTGTTTTGGATTAGTTGGGTTCCGAATAGCCATAAGATAGAAGAAACAGGCAGCACAGTGGCTTGCAAACATTGTAACCTGCAAATTTTACATAATTCTCATCAAAACATCAGAGGATGAAATTAAATTTAAATTTTTTTTCAATTCATTCCTTCAAACACATAAATTAAAACACTTACGCTTATAAGCTTTAAAACCCGAACCCAGAAGTAGCTAAAGTGCTTATCCTTCTCCAATCTGCAAGAAGAGATGATTATTGTAACTAGTAAGCTAGCATTACAGTTGCTGGGCGGAGGCCGGTAAGGGTAATCTTGCAATTAGTGCCTAGATGATTGTTGGGTGGAGGTTAGTTAAAGGTCAAGTCCAATTAATACCCTGCCTCTTGAAAATGTGGTGGTATAAAAAAATAAAGTTGTGTTTTTGTTAGAAGTTAAGACTGATGGGTTCTGAGAGAATTGTTTGGCGGAGGCTGGTGAAGAGCCAATTCCAACAATTAATGGCTAGAGAATTGTTGGGCGAAGGTCAATTAATTAAAGGCCAAGTCTACCACCCTAACTCTCGAAAATATAGCGGTATAAAGAAATTAAGTTGGACTTTCGTTACGAGTTAAGATAGGCTAGAGTTGGGAGGGAGAATTGTTGGTCAAAACCGATGAAAGGCTAAGTCCAACTATTGGTGGCCTAGAAAAAATGTTGGACGAAAGTCGGGCCAAGTAGCAACTTGGCTACGAGCTATAGCTTTTGGTTTCAATCTATTTTGATGATGAGCACCTTACATACATACATACATACCGAGCAAACATTGCACTGACTCTCCTAAGACGCCAGAGGCGAAGCATGTTCAAGTAGCCATAGCCTTTAACAGCATCTGGCAAAATGCTGCGAGCCAGTTCAGAAGGCACCGTGGAAATCACGTCGAAAACCAACCAGGATTTGGCATACCTCCAAGCAATCTTCTTCGGGTCGTCTACCATAAGATAAGTGTGCTTGTCAAGATACGCCACAAAGAACGTCAAGACGATGTCGATGGCGAAAAACCCATTCACAACGTTGTCTGCGATGGAGAGAGTCAAGCCTGGGTTCTCTAGGAACCCAAATTCAAAAGGAGACACCCACGCCGTATAGAACACAAGAAGTACTAGATACGTGTCCCATGCCCTGCACTAGGCCACAACAAACACAAACACAACTTCAGCCAAGATGATAACAGATCCACACTTGTAATCACGAGGTAATGATCTCGTTAGGCTGATTTACTTCCTTGTGATTCTTTGCCAGCTAAGATAACACGAGGGTTTCCAGGCTTGGTAATCCAAAAGAAATAAAAGAGTAGGACAGCCAAAGGCCTTGTAGCCAAGCGGCCTTCAATCATTATTGCATGAACCGTGGTTCACACAGCTATGTGGACCAAAAATAAAAAGTACATTATTTTTGTACTGAAGGTACATATACCCTAAAATAATATACCTTCAGTACAAAAATAATGTACCTTCAGTACAAAAATAATGTACTTTTTATTTTTGGTCCACACAGCTGTGTAAACCATGGTCTATGCAATAATTTGCCCATAACTGTGGCCCTTCTAAGTAAAGGTCACATGTTTGATCCCAGTGGGAGCGCTGGCTCGTTGTGCTTCAGTAGGTTGAGAAAGCATGTATGAACGGATACTACATTGTAACTGAGTCAATAGTATTCAAAAAAAAAAAAAAAAAGAGTGGGACATACCTATAGCGAGGATCAAAGGGTGAGATAATGTATGGGTGAAAACCAACTTTGCGATTGCTACGAGCACCAAGAGAGGGAAGAATGCCGGTATTGATGCTATTGTGACGAGAGCTTCCTTCGTCCAAAGACACTCTTTCTATCTCGTTTTCAATCTCTTGCATCCCACACATCTTCCTCTTCCATGACACACCCTTTGAACTCCCATTAACCATTTTTTTTTTTGTTTTTTTTTTTGTGTGTTTAATTCGTAACGTTCTATGTATTATTTTTTTTCCCGACTTTGCCCGACTGTTCCAACCGCCGGGCGCCGCCGCCTCCCTCCTTCCTCCGTAGAATGTATGCTCAGATCCGCCGCCCTTTGCCGACCTCCTACAATTTGTATATTACCCAAGAAAAGAAAAGAAAAGAAATCTGTCTTTTTTTTCTTTTTCTTTTTCTTTTTTTGGGTTTGTTTTATTTTTTTAGTGTCTCCGTACAAATATGCAAATTTATAGTGATGTTGTTTGAAAGCTGGTATTGTGTGGCAGTGGGTTAACCCATTGTTGGTTATTGCATGACTCTCTCTCCTCTCACAGAAAAAGTCAGGCTGCCCACACTACCATCATAAATTAGGCGACTTAACTACCAATATGTTATATGTGACTGTGATATACCATATCAGAGATTTTTCTTTTTCCACGCAATTAATTAATGTAAGACCCAAATTTTAATTTTTGCAAATGCTATGTTGCCTACGGATCTGGAGTTTTTTTTTCACTTTTGGTCATGAATAATGACTATTGAATCATTTTCACATTTGTTCACTGACTATTTCTTTTTTTTTTTCATTTTTGGTCCCATGACAATTGGATTATTTTACACATTTAAATCTTGACTATTAACTTTTTCACATTTGGTTCCATGACTTTTAAAATATTGATATATTTGGTCTTTCGACCTAATTTTCAGTCACCGCTAACCAAATTTTTTTAGTTAAAAAATGTCATATAAAATGACAATTTTTTCCTTCAAGATAAGACACTTGACTATTATATATGCACTCATATTCAATAACAAAGAGCGACAAATTTGATTACCGGTGACCGGAAATTAAGCTGAATGACCAAATGTGACAAGATTTTAAAAGTCATAGAACCAAATATAAAAAAATTAATAGTGGGGATCAAAAGTGGAAAAAAAACTCGTTATCTCTTCGTAGCTTGAAAACAAAAAAATAATAATAATATTAAAAAATATCAGGAAACATGTAAATTTAAAATAAAAAATATAAAGGTATATTTGAAAATATTTTTCTTAAATATTAATTATATTATTTACTAGTTTTATAAATAAAAGTAATGTACTAACTTATGTCACTAATAAATATTTTTTTTTCAATTCGAGAGTGACTAATATGGAGTGATAATTGTAAGGGTGGAAAGCATTTTTCATAGTAAAATAATACAAGTCTATTTCAAATAAAAAATAATAATGTCTTTTAAACAAATATTCTAAAATTTTATGTTTTCTTTAATGTTTTTTTTATTGAAAAATATAAACTCCAACTTGAGCTCATTAAAAGCTATAGGCAAAGTGAAGAATACCAACATCTTCTATATTCACAAAGTCAGAGATGCCAATCTTAGTTGGCTGGGAATCGATGAGTTGGCCTGATAAAATTGAAAATTTTTAGGGTTAAGATCAAAAAATTTTAGTCTGATGAGTGTAGTGGTCAGAACGACCTCGCTTAAAATTTAGTGGGCTAGTCAAAGTCACTTAAGAATATTATTTGTTTCAAAAGTGATATGAAACAAAATATACATGACGTTTATATGTAAACTCATCATTAATATTTTAATTACATTTTTAAATGAAGTTTTAATAAATATGTTAGTAAATTTATTACAAAATAAAATATTTTTTATGAAAATAAATAATGAAATATAACCAACTTATTATGTTGTTTTATTATAGTTGTATGAAGGTGAAGAAAAGGTTTCTAAATTAGTAAATAGAGAGGAGAACATACAACATTATATATACATGCTAGAAGACCTTTAAGAATGGAACACCATAAATTATTTCCTTATGACCACCTAGTCAAATCCCTATATATCTACATGCTATCTCATATATAGCTGATAACACTCCCCCTCAAGTTGAAGCAAAGATGTTAATCATGCCAGATCCAGTGGTATAGGCTCATAATCCAACACAATTTGATTATGAAGGCAATCAGAATCAGACTAGCTTAGCTAAGTGGTTTCAAAAAAATGCCAATGCCCCTAAGAATTATCAAAAGGATGCATTATCGAGAAACAGACTAATGGAGTAGCGAAAATCTTTGGGAAACAAAGGTAAAAGGCAAAATGACTCTACCGAAAGAAGTAAACAAAAAGAATGGGTTCTACCGGAAAGATTCATACATATATGATCATGATTACTCTTAGGGTGTGTTTGGTAACCTGTAAAATGACTTCCGGAAAATGTTTTCCGAGTTTTCTGTGTTTGGCAACGTCCGGAAAATGTTTTCCGTTGACCAAGGAAAATCAGTTCATTTTTCCGGAAAATGACTTACGGAATTTTTTTCCGTAAGTTATTTTACGGAATCGCCAGAATAGCTGTTTCGCATGTTTTCGACCAAAACCAAGCCATATCGGGGAAACCGCCGGGAACCTTTGTTACATTTTTTTAAATTTATTTTTATTTTTTATTTTTTTATATAAATTTTATTTTTTATTAAATACCATTATTTTAATAACTATTATAATTTTTTATATTTTAAATAAAAAAATTACAATGCTTAATTATACAATTCTATTCATTTTTCAAAAAATGAACCAAACACATAAAGATAGTTTTCCATAATACATCCACACTAGAAATGAAACTGTTTTCCGGAAAATGACTCATTTTCCAAAAAATATTTTCCAGAAGCCATTTTCCTGCTTTCCAAACGGACCCTTAGAAGAATTCAACTCTTGCCAGAAGAAGTCAACTTTTGCCAAAAGAACCTTTACCACAAGAAATGTCTCTAAACCAAATATGAGGAGTAATGGTAGAACTCTAAGGAGAGGTTTTGGTAGAACTTTTCCTTAATGATTCTAATTTGAACGTAACATGACAAACTTCATGCCTAGACCCAGACAAATATTTACTAAGGGAAATCAAAATGCCATACCTTCTTGATGACATAAAAATAATTTGGGTCAAAATCTTTTTAAAAGGGCGCTCTCTAAAATGATTTTATAGATTCTCTTTTGACTATGAACTAGACTAGGAACATAGATTAGCTCATGCCCCACACAATGGGTTTGGGCTATCTTAGCGACTCAAATTTAAAAGAGCTAACCTCCTAAAATCCAAATTAGTTTGAATACTTAAATCGTCTCTTCTTAATTAACGTAGTAATGCAAAGGAGCAACCAAAAGTGAAGAACTGTGGTACATTGATAGCAATTGTTCCAGACACATTGTTAGGATAAATATGTAATTAGATTTTGATGAGCTAAATTATATTCAAGGGGATTAATACGGGGCAGAGCTGCCCCACTCCCCTAACCCCACCCTTTCTTTATATATATATATATATATATATATATATATATATATATATATAGGTCGTGTTCAGGGCGTACGAGTTGTCGACGAATCGTAGTGCGCCACATGTTCAGGATGTAGTTGTACCTAACGTTATAACTAGGTGCACATAATGTTATAACTAGGTGCATGTAGGTGCATAAATGTTAACAAGGTAAATTACTTGCACTTGTAAGTGAAAATAGGTGCACAAGTGCAAGTAAAATGTATTGCAGATGTAAGTAAAATGTATTACAGGTGCAAGTGAATTGTACACTGAGCATCAATACTAAGTGCACCTAATGTTATAACTAGGTGCACCTAGGTTGCACCCAGGTGTATAAATATTAATATATAAGGTAATTACTTGCACTTGTAAGTGAAAATAAGTGTGAAAATAGATGCACTTGTAAGTGATACTAGGTGCACTTATAACACAATTACTTGCACCAAAGTTTGAGTTATTTACGAAAATGCCACAACGTCGTTTTTTTTTTTAAATTACATATGATTCGTTGATCTGGACACATGGACGGCTGTGAGGCATTCTCATTTCCTTCTTGGGCGGCAGTTCGTATGGGAGCGCGCCCCTATATATATACATATACATACATACATACATATATATATATATATATATATATATATATATGTTATATAAAATCTATATTTATGCATAAAATAATAATAATTTGAGTAGTTTAATTAGTTGGTTGAATTCCAAGTTTGATAATAAAAAGTGCATGGTTATAGTTTCAAATCCCATTAACAACATTTTTCCTTATTATGATTGTTTGATATTTTGTAAATTGATATTTCTATCGTCATTTAAACTTTGCCTTCCCTCAAATAATTTTCTGGCTACTCCGTCCTGATTATATTGTTAAATAGGTTGTCGTCTTAAACCCTCAAATTCGCTGTAAATTATGTTCGATTTTGGGATGACAATCATTTATGTACCAAGAAACAAAAGGAGTTTAACATAGCATGACTTTGTTGCTTACATCATGATGGGTCACAAGCAGCAAATTAAGGATGGGTCACAACCCACTCCCATTATCTATGTGAGAGTGTTTTTCGGAACACCGGGTGCCACTCAACCACAAGGTCTTTGGCAACTTTATGGCTAATTAATAATACTAAAATAAATATAAATAATTGAATTGTAAATAATTTAAATTAAAATATTATTATATGAGCCGGCCGGTCATATGAAACGAAAAGTGTATTTGAGATTGAGATGGTGAAAAATTCGGCTGCAGGTCAAATCTAGCTTAGCTACCTGACTTGGTTCTTTGTGCTTTATTTGGTTGTGAAAGTAGCTATGAACAGATATTACATTGTAACAAAGTCAATAGTACTCAAAAAAAAAATCTAGCGTAGCTTTCTTGTGTGTTGGGTGTTACTTTCTTGTGTGTTGGGTGTTACACGACAATTTATATTGTGGACCAGGCTGCACAATGCATTGTGCATCCCGTACCAAAACGACGTCGTTTTGGTCATTTTAATTAACGGTTTTTTTTTTTGAAAATCACGTTTCCCGTTTCGTCCGATCTGTGTATTTGTGTTAATATTCTGTGTATTCTTTGATGGCATTCTATGTATTCTTTGAAGTCATTATGTGTATTGTAGACTATGATTCTGTGTATTCATGTTAGGGGTACTTAAACATAGGTTGTGACATGTTTTGTATATTCAAATGTTAGGAGGATGATTTATGTGTAGTTGTGTCAATATTATATGTATTCCCTCAAGTCATTCTGTGTATTCTAGATAAGGATTATGTGTATTATTCCCTAAAGTCATTCGCGTCCACCATCCACTAACATTCGAAACGACGTCATTTCAGACCAGGATCCATAGTGTACTGTGTATCCTGGTCCACGATATAACGATTGGTGTTACACTGCTACCAAGAACTGTTCCCTTCATTTTTTTTTTTTCTCTTTGGACCGGTGGCATTGATGGATACAGGCAGGAATAGGATGTAAATGTTGTCAATATATAGCTCTGATGCTTTCTACAGGCTGTCCAAACTGCAAAGTGGGCTTACTTCTGTTAGGTGAGTGCTTCAATTAACTCCACTTTATTCACTTTAAATGTTTTGATTACTTTTAGGTCTTGATGAATTTGGTACTAAACCCTAGGGCTAGGGGTGCTCCTGGTTTGTGAATCAATGGTCCGGCTCAAGAATCCAACCAGCTAATCAGCAATATGACAATCCTCTAAAGTTGAGTGTTTAATTTTTGATAAAGATTATATTGAGAGACTGAGCTACATTATTGTCCCGATTAACACTCCACATGAATGATGTAAGTGGGTTCGAGTTTCAGTGGAGGCAACTGTTGACTCTTTGTACTTCAGTAGGTTGAGAAAGTAGCTATGAACAGATACTGCATTATAATAGAGTCAGTAGTACACAAAAAAAATAAAATAATTGAGATGTCACACAACCTCGATCAATATTATTTTCAAGAAAAATATACACTTGGAATTCTCCAATTGTTATAATAGTCTTAGATTTAATTTAATAATATTATTTAACATACAATAATATAGTAATTAAAAGTAATCTTATGAACAACAACTCATCACAATTAAAAATAATTGTAGAAACACATATAATTTGTAATTTAACAATTACTGTTATTCCATCTACTATAAGATAAATGGTTTTAATTTAAAGCACATAATAATAAAAATAAAAAATTGTTATCTTTGTTTTTAAAAATTGATGCCTACCAATATGTTGTTCCAAAAACAACAATCTACTACTGTTATTATTATTACTAGTAAGTTACCCGTGCGATGCACGAATTTATTATATTTTTAAACAAGAATTAATTCCATTTTTGGTCTTAGATTTATAGGTGACATTTCACTTTTAGTCCTCTTTTATCAAAACATCCATATTTGGTCCTAGTATTATTGTGGCATGACCATTTTTTGTCCTCCATCAACAAAATTGTTGAAATGTCGTTAAATACAAAGGCATTTCGGTCTTCAATTACATATTTTTTTCAAAAAAATAAACCTAAAAATATAACGGGGTCAACTTACTTTGTATAAAAATGATTGAAAAACCATTGTATTTAACGACGTTTCAACAATTTTGTTGACGGAGGACCAAAAATGGTCATGTCGCAATAATACTAAGACCAAATGTGGATGTTTTGATAAAATAGGACTAAAAGTGGAATGCCACCTATAAATCTAGGACCAAAAATGGAATTAACTCTTTAAACAATAAAATTAAAGATGAAACTATAAACAATTTTAATATTTGGATGTGTACATTTATTTGATTATAAGATTAGTGTAAAAGTATTACTCAATTAACTGAATAATATATAACTCGTTTGTCTGCAATTATCTTGAAAAAATCAATATGTAATATGATTTATGTAATTATATTATTACTAAAATAAATATGTAATATATATATAATTAGAGTAAATTTCACTTGTGGACCTATGACTATTGGGGTGTTGTTAATTACAGATTTAGTATTATAACTATTCAATTTTTCTCAATTTCAATCTTTCCGGTCAAAATGTCGGTGAAAAGTGGCCCGAAAATTTTAATGGGTGAAAAATGAGAGCAATTTAGTGTTTTCTTCCCCTCTTCTCTTTCTTCCCCGTCGGAACGTGCGCTGCCTCTTTCTTTACCGTTTCCTCTGTGTTTCTGTTTCTTGCTCGATAAATGTATACAAAACCAATGTCAGACATCCCAGTGCCGCCATATCGCTCTCCACGATATCGATAATCGTGTCATTCAACATTATACACTAATATGAACCTAGTCCAAGGTTCAAATAAAGATGGAGTATTGTCCCAAGGAAGCTCTCAATACAAGGATAGAGATGGATCAAAACGAAATACCTTAGACCTCACGAGAAACCCTTAGTCCCGAATCCCATTGTAGTTTCAAGTACCTCAATCAACTAGAGTCGGATCTAGTTTCCTTCGATTCAAAGAGCGAGTCCACGAACCTAAATTTAAGGTTGAAGAAAGGAAGATTGATTTGAGTTCACGAATCAATTTGCTAGTCGAGTCAACGAACTAGCCACTAATTGAGTCCACAATTAGTCATACGATTTCTTACAGAAGTGTAAAGAAAAACTTAAGAATTTTATTGAATGAAAGCGTTCCTCAAACTATTATGGATGTGCCCTATTTATAGGTATAGGGGCAGCATTGTAACCCTAAATACAAAGGGAAAAAGAGTCCTAAGCCTAATCTAGCAAGGAAGTAAATATAGTTTTATTTAGAAAGGGATTCAAGGAATCATTTCTAAATACAAACTAGTATTTTCTCTTTCATGCCAAACAATTTAAAATAATGATGACAAAAAATAATAGGGCTGATTTGGGCCTAATTTAATTCCCAAAATCAACACTTAAACAATTATAACAAGCCTTGAGTTCTAATTCATCTTTTGCAATTGAGCTTGACTTAGATTTCCACCATCTATCTTTGAACATAACCAATAAAGAGTTGTCTTGATTGTCTGGACTTGGACCTTGTGATTGGCCCAATTGATACTCGAATCTTATAAGCAATGTTAAAAAAACGCTAGGCACCCCCTAGGCTCTCGATTTATTATATATATTTTTAAATTTTTTTTATTAAAAGAGATCTCCTTATGCCTAAGGAGCTAAGCTACAGACTATTAAAAGAGATCTAAAAACTGCCTAAGAGATCTCCTCTTCCTACGGTACAGAGTACACTAAAGCTAAGCTACAAACTGCCTGAGCTACAAACTCACAGATCTAACAACTGCCTAAGCTACAAATTGCTACTGTGCTACGCCATTGCCGGCCTCCAATTCCCAGATCTGAGACTAGCTTCGCCACGACAGCCATCCATCGCCGCCATTGAACCTGAGTACACCATCCATCGCCATCCAACCTAAGTACGCCATCGCCATCCGCCGCAAAAAAGTACACCACAGATCTGAGACTCTTCCGGCGTCGACATCTTCTTCGTCGCCATCGCCATCCAAGCTCAGAACTCACATCATCGACTTCTTCAGTTCTTCTTCGTCTTCTGTTGTTCCGTCCGGCGACCATGGTCCATGGCAGAGCTTTTCTCTGTCCAGCAGAAAAAAAGGGGGGAGGGGGGGGGGCTGAGACGGGGAGCCTAGACCGCCCAGGCGGCCGACTGTAGAGGAGGCCGATTCCGGCCTTCCTCGACGCGGCCACCGACCGCGTAGTGCCTAGGCGCGATTTTTGCAACCCTGCTTATAAGCATTGTCTTTGATCCATTGATGAGTAAAATGGTGAATGTAAATAGGTGGGTGTAAAATGTCGTTTCGCTGAGAATTGGGACTATGTCGTGTATTATAAAGTTCTAGACACTAAAGTATTGAAACTGTTGGTCCCGGTTGATATGATGTGAGTCTAGAAGAGGGGGGGGGTTGAATAGACTCATAAGGAATTTTAAAAATTTTTTACAAGAACAAACCCTAAAAAATGTTGAACTTGATCAAAGATAAACGCAACGGATAAATAAAGCTTCAACAGATTTTAAGTTCACTTTGCACGATTTTATGGTTGTAAAAATTAGGTTTGGTTGTTAGTATGCAATGCAGTATGTGAAAGTAAAGAGAGAGAGAGACAGATTTTTATAATTGTTCGGCTGTTAACTAAGCCTACTCCACTCTTCTTCACAACTTGTGAAGGATTGCACTATTGGCTTCTTAATAGTACAATATCCTCTATATAACGTGATCCTTTAATCACCAAGCCCGGCAGTCACGTCTCACTAGGTTTTTCAACTCCTTCAAAGTCTACTCCGCCTCTTTCTACTTCACCAAAGTAGAGATTGGTTGAAATGGTTAAAGATTTTCTCCAACGTGGAAATCTTGCGTTGAGCTTCTTGATTCAACGCTTGAACTTCACAAGATCTCATTTGAAAACTAGATTGAGAGTTTGAGCTTTTTGGATATTTTGAACACTGATTTTTTTTTTTTGCTTGCTAATACTTTTTGCGTATGCCAACCAACAACTCCAAATGAGGGGGATCATGGGTATTTATAGGTGTGAATTTTAGTTCCGTTGGAGGGAAACTGAAATTCAAAATCCTATATCCTGTGTGTAATATCCGCTGGGTAAAGTATGACCATTTGTAAGTGTCAGTACTTTCTAGCCGTTTGTCTACTTTAGTGTAAAGACAATTTGTCTTTTGTCTTACACAAAAGACGTGTCATTTAATGCTCCTTGGGATCACAACCTAGGATCCATTTGACATTCTGGTCATACCCAACCTCAAGGCTATGGACAAGACAAATTTCCAGAGAATGTTTTTAGAGTCCTAGTGCCTTGGGTACTCGTGAGAATGATTGGCCTTATCATTCTCTCATCATCTCCTCGAATTAATCATCGTTGATTATTCGGTCTTCAAGGGTTCAGCCCTTCCAGTATTCAGCCTTATACATCTTCAGTCTTCAAGTCTTTGAACTTCAAATCTTCGGATCGAAGTCATCGTCCTTGATAGCTTCTTAGAATTTGACTGAGTGTTGCTCTTGATTTGTATGGACTCGTCCAACAATGAGTTCTTGCAAGGATTCGCCCTTCTAGGAAACAAAAGACAAAGTAGAGAATTGGGGGTCTCCTCGGGTCTTTGGATCAAAATCAATGACTCGGGGTTCCTAATAGAAACTCACTAGAATCCAAGTAAATGATGATAAAGTTTGGTAAATTAGAGGAATTGCAAATTAACTAAGGAATGAAACAATATGATAAAAGAATGGGCCAGATTAGGAGTATTGCAATCTTGATGCTCTTAACACACTCAGAATTAGGGAAAAAGACAATTTACCAAGGAATTTATTGGCAATGCACTTAAGAATTCAGTTCAACTACTTTCGTAATCAATAAACTAGAATTAGGCTAGGATTGCCCCACTTTCGTGATGCATCAATCATATCCTTAAACACAAAAGCATTGTAAGCCCCCAAACTACCCATATTCTCATAGTAGAAAAAATTAGGTTGAAATTGGTAGGGCTCGAGTCTTTCACCCAACTTTTGTTATAATGAAATCCTCTCCTAGACTAGCAATCAATTGTGGCCATCAATTAATAACAAGTAGAATTCAATCCCCAATTCAACATAAACCCGAGGTGAACAATTCAATTCCTTTATGCAATAATCACACATTGAGCATCAAGAATAGGGATGGCAATTCAACCCTCCCCCGACGGGGAAAACCGATCCCCGCCCCTACGGGGGCAGGTTCGGGGAATTATTTCGGGGAACGGGGGCGGGGATGGGGAGAAATTCCTAATCCCCGCGGGGAACGAGGACGGGGACGGGGAGGGTATCCCCCGCCCCGACCCCGACCCCGATCCCCGCTCCCCGCCACGTCCCCGATTCCCCGTATATTATTATATTATATTATATATTATATATTATTTATATACAAAGTATATTTATATACAAAGTATATAAGAAATTAAAAGTTAAAATCCTAGAAGTTCATTTGTTTTGTTATGTACTTATATTTGGACTTTGGACTTTGAAGGAGTTTGAAACAATTTAAAGTGTTTGGGCATTTTATAATTATGTATTTTTGTTTGAAAGTTTGAAACTTTGGATATTTATAGTAATTTTAGAGTTTGGATATTTTAATTTTATTGATTTATGTATGTTGAATTTGGACTTTGTTTAAGGATTCAATGCTTAGTTTCTTTTTTATAATATTAGTTTTTTATTTTTAAATTTACATAATTTTAAAAAAATCCCCGTGGGGATTCCCCATCCCCGAAAAATCCCTACGGGGACGGGGATGGGGAATCCGCTGGGGAACGGGGAATGGGGAGGGATTTCGGGGACGGGGATCCCATTCCCCGCCCCCGCTCCGCCCCGTTGACATCCCTAATCAAGAATAGCAATAGATCCCTAATCTGAACCCATAAACGAACTACTCACGCATTATTGAAGTAACTAAAACAAAACAAGAATGAAACATAGAAAACATGGCAACAAATCTGAGAAATAAAGTAATAAAGAGAAGAAGAACTTTACTAACGATGGAAGAGTAAATCCGAATCCAATCCACGATTCCAAGCTTGAAAACCAGTTAGAGTATGTAAATCTAGGCTAAAATATGCTAAGGTAAACTCTAAAGAGAAGGGAAAATAAGCTAAACTAAACTAGGGCTCGAAATACCCCAAAAACCAGAATTTGCGACCTTAAGTATTGGACAGCAGAAAAGGTCACGGGCACCTGCACGGCCATGTGCATGGCCGTGAGGGGTCGCGACTTTACTGTTGTCCGCCTGGCAGTGCACGGTCATCCGCATGGCCGTGCACCTGGCCGTGTGGTGCCCTCTCCTTTTGCCTGTTGACTCCTTTTGTGCCTCGTTACTCCTTTCCGTCCTTGGGTAGATTCCTATGCTTTCGAAACTTGTTCAAGATGTCCAAAAATCCTTCATTTGCTTCTTGTTGTGAATAAACTAAGCTTTAGGCAAATGCAACACACAAACGAGTCTCAAATTCACCAAGGTAAAGAAAATAAGCATAAAAATCAACTAAATTGAGAGGCAAATAATAGTATAAAATTAGAGATATCATCCGTGATATCACTTGAAATGGGCCATTATAATACTTTCCTCTATCAAATGGAATTATTCTTGGGCTTTCTTGTTTCTTCCACCAATAATGCTTTAAGGATGTAGTGATGGGCCTTGTGATGAGCACACTATGGACCCTTATTGGATTCCATGTGTCCTAGTTTTCTCTCCTTCTTGAAAAGGATTTATCCTCGAGTCCAAATCTTTAATGAAAGACATATAAGCAAGCTCACTTTGTGCTTTATTACGCTCATGCAACTTCTTCTTGGGATGCTTGAAACGAGTTGCTCCAATTAACTTCATCCTTCTTTCATCTTGCTTACTATCCTTTTTAGTTACTAAGAGAGGCTACACTTTGACACCTTGGGATGGTCCTTTCAATTGTATCACTGATTGTGGTCCCTTTGTTTGGCTACAAACTGAGTTAGAGTATATGAGTGGCAACTGCAGTAACCAAACATGGAGGTTCCACTTTGCTGTCTTTGATTTCTTCTTTCTTCGAGGTTGGTTTGAGAGCTTGTTTCAACCTCGTTTGAATTTATTCTACTTGTTTTGGAAGGAGAGGCTTAAGCACATGTATAAATCTATTGTAAGTGACATTACATGTGTAGTTGAGTGCATTATAGTAAAAATGTCTATCATGTTACCATGACCTTCCAAGCAAAACATGTGCAGTACGCATTAGCACAATATCACATAGAACCTCATCATAATACTTGCCAATACAAAAAAGAATAAAAGCTTGTTTTGTCACACTCACATCCCCTTAATCAATAAGATTATATTGTTGAGGGTGATCGATAAGAGGTAACTTAAGGTAGCCAACCATGGCTGCACTAGCCAAATTCGTACAATGATCTAAATTGATAATGATAAGGCATCCCTTTCTATGAATGTTTTCCCTAGTATAGAGTGGTGGTTGCACTTGCAGAGGGTGTTGCTCCAGATTAGTTATTCGAGTGCTTAACCCTTCCATAGAAAATGTTAGAGCATCTACTTTTTTTTGTTTTAAAGTCTGAGGTAGGTTTGGAACCTGTTCAACCATCTATACAAGCAAGAAAATCTAAAAACAAGAAGAAATGTGAGTAGTCACGTTAGTGAAATGATACGGTACTCAAGCCAAGACCCTAACTCCACCACAAAAGCTAGCTCATGAGTGGAGGTTTGGCCCCAACTTAAGTACCACTCCACAATCTCTTGTGGAGCCGATGTGGGATCGTATCATTTCCCACCCCTTGAGAAGCCGACTCCAGATTCTTCTCGGCACCAGGTAGCCCTTTTCCCCTTTGGATGGCTTCACTCTAGACCTTATCAAGCACCAGGTAGCCCTTTTCTAGGTCGCCCCCTCCGCTAGGCCGGCACCGGAAGAGTGGATGGCTTCACTCTGGATAGCTTTCATTCCGGACTCTTCTCGGTTCCCTTTGAACCTTATCAAGCACCGGGTAGCCCTCTTCCAGGTAGCCCTTTCCCACCACACTCCGGCCTCTCAATGAAAGCACCAATGATACGGCACTCAAGCAAAGACCCTAACTCCACCACAAAAGCTAGCTCATGAGTG
>NC_044916.1:23294682-23317458 GCF_003576645.1 Ipomoea triloba | reverse complement strand
AATATATATATATATATATATATATATATATTAATATTAATTAATTAATTGGTGATTGGTGATTAGTGATATGGTAATATTGTTATATATTAATATTTATATTTATATAGATTGATATTGATATTAATTAATTAATTGGTGATTAGTGATTAGTGATATGATAATCTATATCTATATATCTATATATATTTATATAATTGACATGTAATTAACTATATTAGAATGAAAAAATTATATAATATTGTAGTAAAATTTTTACATGTCAATCATCTATATTTACATAAAATTAAAATTAATTATAATTTCCTTTTGAAAAATCTTCCATATTATGTTTATTCTCCACTATATAATGATGAGAAATGACTCTTCTCTCACAACGTACCAATATCTGTGTTCTCACTATTAGTTAGAGATCTATAATCTGTAATTCTACGAAGTCGAAGATCGAACTTTAACACGCGTAGAATTGTTATGGTATGCGGTATGATTTAATTTTTAGTTGATTCATTCTGCATGTTGGAGATCCTTATGGTGTAGTCTGCATTCCATAGAGTATTTTGTAGTACTGTGATTTAGTTTGATTTTAATAGCTCAATATGCTTTAATTTTTGCTGATAAGGATTCAAGTAGCTAGGCCAATTTTGTCATGGGCGTATCACGTATGTAAAATTACAATTTTCAGAGTGATTGTAGTGAACAATCAAATGTTTGCTATAATTATATATTTTAATCACATTACTTTGATTGGTAATTTCTAATGGAAAAACATTGTATTGTAACTTTGTATTACAAGATTTTGAATGATAATACCTTATTTAACTATCCATCTTTTTAGTTGTATTGTGCAAAATAACTAGCAATCTACGGATGCTCATCTATATATTGTAGAATTTGCAATCTTGATCTTCCCCATTTACGGATGCTTATGTAATTTGGTAAAAATGGTGGTTACTATACTTGAATAAATCCTCAATTATTCATTCCAATTGTTCGTTTTTACCATTCCAATTCTTCATTTTATAAAAAATGGTGCATTGGAAGCTAAACATGGGTCATTGTATCATTGATTGTTGATTCCAATTATTATTAATCTTTATTGGTGATTGGTGATTGGTGATTGGTGATTGGTGATTACTATACTTGAATGAATGAAATAATAATATTAAATTTTGTAGCCTCGATTTAAAATCTATTATGTTAATATAATAATAATAATAATAATAATAATAATAATAATAATAATAATAATATAATACTCCGTAGTAATAATAATCTAAAATTCTTAATATAATTTTCCTAATAATAATAATAATATAATAATAATAATCCATAACTCTTAATATAAGTTTGTAACTAAATTTTCCTATTAAATATGTTTATAAAGGTAATTATAAATATAAAATTGAGAAATTCCTATGATATTTTATTTAATTGATATTATTCCTAATATATTTTATCTAAAAGGTTTCCTTCCTTTTTTATAACATTGTTCCATATGTTAATCCGTTTAATATGCTAATCTATATAGGTAATTACCATATACTATTTACCATCTAAATAATCCGCGGTAATTACACTATATTTAACATCTAAATTTATTATGGTCATTAAACATAGATATTTCATTCTTACGATAATTTTATATATTTTTACTTCAGATAATGTCAATTACCTGTGCATTTCATTTGATTACTTTTGAATAAAATCTTAAAAATTATGACAACTAATGAATTAATATTGTTGTTTGTAATTAATTTAATTTTATCAAATCAGTTAACGAAATTGATAATACACATATTACATCCATAATTAGAGGAGATTAACAAAATTATGATAATTATTTCAATTCACGTATTATTATGCTAATTCACATATTATTACGTCCATACAATTATGTAAATTATTTCAATTCACAGATTATTACACATATAAAATTATGCTAATGATTACTTTGGAATAAAATCTTAATAATTATGGTCATTGAGAAATTAGTTCAAACATTATACTTTTATTAAACGGTGTTTTATACTTGCCGTAATTTTATCTAATCAATTAAAGAAATTAATGGTACACATATTACGGACATAATTAAAGAAAATTAAACATACACATATATATTACGGATACAATTAAAGAAAATTAAACATACACATATTACGTCCATAATTAAACGAAATTAAAATATACATTATTTTTTAATTATAATATATACTCCTTAATTACCATACTTATTCATAATACATGGACGTCATAATTAGCATAATATTAATCTATACTATATATAAAAACATAAGAATAGTAAAGGCATATTTTAAATTTTAAACAATAGTAAAGGTAAATTAAAAATAGAATGAAAATATTTCAATAATAATATTCTACATCATTAATTACAAATAGAACAGAAATTAGGTAAAAATACCAGTGAATCTATTATTCTAATTGACTAATTAACTAAAAATTAAAAAAAAATCGACTAAAAATGAATCTGATGTTACTAATTGATTGAATATATAAAAGGAAATGAATATTAATAATTGACTGTAAATAAAACAAATATCCATAATTAACTAAAATGAAAAAGGAAATGGTCATATCATTGCAATTTAATTAAAAAGGAAAACATTCTACATCATAAATAATAAAGGCATATTATAAACAATATTAAAGATAAATTAAAAAAGGAACGGAAATTAAAAATGAAACGGAAATATTTTAATAATAATATTCTACATCATCAATTAAAAATGGAACGAAAATTAGGTAAATATTACTACGTAATTCTTTTCATTTTTCCTAGATAAGGTTGCCTGATATTAATTTACACATAACAATCGGCACTAATAATTAAAAAAAAATTAAAAAAATAGAAGAACTGCCGGAGACGTCTGTTTTTTTTTTAAATTTTATTATTATTATTATTATTTAATTATTTTAATTCAAATTATTTAAAAAGTTTATTTTAAAATTATTAACCACCATGTCATCACAATTGTAGGTAAACAGGTCAATTTGGATTTTTTTTTTTGAAAACATGTCAATTTGTACTTAATTGCATGAGTTTATATAGTTCAGGAATCCAATTGCATTCTTTTTGAGTTCGATGGCCTAATTGTAATTTTGTGTGTAGTTCAGTGGTTTATTTGACCATTATTCCGAGAAAAATGATATTACTAATTGATTTAAAATATAAAAAGATCGTAATCTATATTCTATACTATATATAAAAGTAAAATCCTCCTATTTCATTCCCCTCCTAAACTTTTGTAGTCAATTAATGAAATATTTTATTGGTTAAATAATTAATAAAGCTTATTTGTTAAGAAAATGTAAAATAGAAATTAACTAATATCTATAAATTGATAATATGTATACTCACGTATCAACACTATTAATAAAAGTAAAATCATTTATCGGGAAAAGAAAAGGATATTACTAATTGACTGAAAATTATTTAAAAACTTTAATAGTTAATTATACTTTCCTTTTGAAAACTCCAAGTTATTTAAACTTTTAAAAAATTAATTGAACATGGTTGTTAGATTTTTATAATAATCAAAATTAATTCATTCAAATATGGAGGAGAAAGATAAAACTAAATGCAATATGGGGAAAATGAATATACTTAAAGTATAAAAGTATAATTACACATATATTAGTGTAATTGACTAATAATAATTGCCTAATAATTATTATGATAATTAAGTTAAGCATTGATCGTTGAATTTATTTTTATAATAATTACAATTAATTTATTTCTCATTTTCTCATATTTATTTTAGTAATAATATAATTATATAAGTCATAATATAATTATATAAGTCATATTACTTATAGATCTTTTTAAGATAACTTTAGACAAACAAGTCATATATTATTCAATTAATTGAGTAATATTTTTGTACTAATCTTATAATCAAATAAATGTACACGTTCAATATTAAAATTTTTTATAATTTCATCTTTATTTTTATTATCTCAATATATAATAAAAAAAAATTTATCCACGCCCGGGTAATTGAACAATTATTTGTTCTAATTCAAAGGAAAACATCAGAAAACATAATCGATCCAATCAATTTCATCAATTGCGCTATATAATATTCGATGTTATAATATATATAACTGTATATTGATCCAAATATTCTTTAAATATTATAACAAATCCATTCCGTGCAATGCACGGGCGAAAATACTAGTATGAATAATTAGGAAAGAGTAACGCTAATCCCTTTACTAAAATCACTAACATAGCGGCATGCATTACTATATGAGTTATTTTTTGTAACTTTGTAATTATTTAAGAATAAATATCAATTTTGATTCCATAAATATTAGCAAAATAACAATTTTAATTCACTTATTATTAGTATTGTTGTTATTACTACCACCACTACTACTCAAGTCTTTTATGCAAGTCAATTTTCAGAAACACCAAAGTCATTACACATTAATGTACAATTTCTTGCCCAATATTCAGTGTGCATTAGTTCCACCTTAGCTCGAACAATTTCTTAGCAAACATATATTGCTAAGAAAACATTTCTTGACAAGTTGAATTGGCTGCAATATCTTTCCGGAAAACTTTGAAAATAATACTCTTATGTTTGTTTTTATCAAAAATACAAGTTGATGCAAGTATCCAATTATGAATTAGAGTTCACAATACAACAATCGAGATAAATTTAACACATTCTTAATTATTACTTGGCTCCCAAATTTTTTGAAACTCTTTAGATATATATATATATATATATATATGTTAGGAATATATTGTAATTGTTTTGATGAACCAAAAATGTAATATTAGACCCCCCAATTTTATTTTGAGTCTAGTATAGGATTACGCCAAGTACAAGCCTAGTCGATTAAGTGAAATTTACAATAGTATAAATTTTTAATTTATACTTGTAAGTCATTCACTTCCACTTTACAGATTGAGAAGAATTTGGAAGATTGATCAAGACTCGAAGACATCCCGGAACGAGACAACATGGTCCGAATTGCAAGAATTAATTCTTTGGAAGAATTAATTAATTCGAAGATGAGGATGTTGCAATTAAAAGTCAAAATTGATGTCAACCTCAAATGGGTTATCTCACAAATATTTTAGAGGCTAACTCATGCAAGGGAAATATTTTTGGAGATGAGGATGA
Organism: Ipomoea triloba; assembly: GCF_003576645.1. Taxonomy (NCBI): domain Eukaryota; kingdom Viridiplantae; phylum Streptophyta; class Magnoliopsida; order Solanales; family Convolvulaceae; genus Ipomoea; species Ipomoea triloba. The sequence goes on along the minus strand of NC_044916.1, from coordinate 23,312,305 downwards.
CCTCTTGGAGCAAGATAGCGTGGCCAACTAAGGGTAAGTTGACCGTGTGGAAAAATCAAGTAGAGGATGACTTGCCTTGATTTATTTGGTGATGAGGATGACTTGCAAAGATTAAATTAAAAAGGGGAAGGAAGATCTTACCTTTTTGGTGATGAGGATGACTAGCAATGTTTTAAAGAAGATAATGACTTAGCCTTTGAGAAATTAAAATGAGGATGAGGATGACTTGCTATGAGGCTGACCGTGTGCATTCTTGAAGGAGAAAAATGTGATCTTATTTTTGGAGTTAAAAATGAGGATGAGGATGACCTACACCTCATTTGTTATAAATAAAGGTCAACATATTATGCCATGCAAGAGGATGACTCACGTGACATCCAAACTATAGGGGAAGAATTAAAATCATTTTTGAGGCTAAGTATGGCGTGATCAAGGATAAAAATAGGATGCCCTATTTTTATTTATTCCGAAGGAGTCCAACACTGCCAACAACATTTCTGAAAAGGGAAAATATTATTTTTCCTAAATATGACATGAGGATGACTCCAAAAGGTGAATTCAAATATTCTTGCTACATGGAGCTGAAGATCATTATGAGAAAAGTCAGTGTATTTTTCGGTGGCATTAATTATGCTCAAGCAAGAGTCACCAAACAGATATATCTCAAAGCAACCTAACTTATGGATTATGAACAAAGTCAAGTGTTCACGCTACCAAAGTCAAGGATGGATGGCTACAGGTTACAAGGAAAATTATGTCAGTGATTGCAGAAGAACGTTGGAGGATTATCAGAAGCAAATATTCAAATTCATCTGACAGAGCCATCAAAGTTGACGAAGACCATCTGAAGGCATTTAATGCTCTGAAGAATCATAATGGGCAAATAGCTAATTTAGCTATATAAACCCAAGAAGACTTGATGACAAAAAAGGACGAGAAAAAGGGAACAAAAGGTGATGAGATATTAGCACTGAATACACAACAAGTGATATTAGATTAAGAAAGTGCTAAGTATTGAGCTAAAAACGAGAGAAATCAAGTCTTTAGAAAGAAATACTCTTTATTTCTTGAAAGAAATTGTAGGAGTGTAGCTTTGTGCAAGACACTTGGGGAAACTAAGTGTAGCTGGGTGCAAAACATTTGGTTGAACAGCTTTGTGCGAATTACTCGGAGGAGTGCAGCTTTGTGCAGAACACTCGTGGAGACTAAGCGTAGCTGGGTGCAAAACACTTAGTTGAAGGGCGTAGCTGGGTGCAAGACGTTCGGGTTTGAGTGTTGCTGTAGGCAAAGAGCATTCGGAGTAGCAGAGTGCTAGAAGAACACTGATTCACTATTGTATCTGGGTGATTGAAGATAGTGGAATCTCTCCTTGGAGGAAGGAGAAAGTGGAGTAGGATGATTACATCACCTCCGAACCACTATAAATCCCTGTGTCATTTACTTTATCTGCTCACTTATCTGCTTACATATTTATCTATCTGAGTATCACATGCATTGCATATTTTGTAACATTTATTGCTAGAACTTTATTGGTACACGTGACACTACATTTGCATGCACAAGATTTATTTCCTACTCAACCTCATCCTCATCAAGCTTATTTGTTATTATGCTACGAACCCAACTATTCATTGCTTAAACTATTTGATCTGGGTTTGATAGTTCCCACGTCCGCATGCGAGCCAAACTTTACATACTCATTATTTGAGTTATTTCTGACGTTTCTAACGTGTTGCATATCGTGAAGCTCTTCACTTTTACGTAACTTTGTTTATAGCACTTTAGTGTACTATTATTTCCGCGGTGCAATTCAAGTTGAATTTATTCACTTGAATTCTCTCTGTTAAAGTGTTATAATATTTTTGAAAGTTAGAAAAGTCTATTCACCCCCCTATAGACTTTTCCCGACCCTATCGGGACCAACAATATATATATATATATATATATATATATATATCTTTTAAATTCATGATTAATTACATATGTATATATTGTACTCAAATTAAAATTAATGTAGGGTCTCCCAACAGTGGTGTTTTTTTTTTAATATAAATAAAGACTTATTTATTAATTAAAATATGATTTCACCAAGACTCAATTCATATATAAATATTTTAGAAACAATTAAACTTGGTTTTCATATTAATGAGTTAATTGATTAGATTTTACTTTATTAAATATTTTAGAAACAATTAAACTCGGTTTTCATATTAATGAGTTAATTGATTAGATTTTACTTTATTTTACGCATTTGGTTGGCAGGAAAGTTCAAACTTTCTTAAAAATTTAAAAAATGAAAAAGATTATTCCAACGTTTGGTGCAATCGTTGACTTAAAGAAAGTTCAGTAAATGGAAATTTAATTGTATGATATCAGTGAAAGTAAATTCCACCTAGGGAGGGAAGAATAGCATTCGTTTCCCTGGGTGATTGAAAATCTACCAAAATTATTTAATTACTCATTAATATTTTTTTGCCGCTAGGCTAAAATTCTTTTATAAAAATAAGAAATTTGTGTCCCACCATTAGGAAGGATAACAACATTGTTTATGAAAGAAATTTGTCTCCCACCATTATGGTTAGTTTTCTTCGTATCTAAGGGTCCGTTTGGAAAGCAGAAAATTGACTTCTGCAAAATGTTTTTTGGAAAATGAGTCATTTTCCGGGAAAATAGTTTCATTTCTCGTGTTTGGATGTATTATGGAAAACTGTCTATGTGTTTGATTCATTTTCTGGAAAATGGATAGAATTGTATAATTAAACATCGTAATTGTTTTATTTAAAATATGAAAAATTATAATAGTTGTTAAAATAATGGAATTTAATAAAAAATAGAATTTATAAAAAAATAAAAAATAAAAAATAAAAAAATAATAAAAACAATGTAGCAAAGGTTTCTGGCGGTTTTCCCACCTCCTTGGTCCATGGTCATGGGTAATATGACTTGGTTTTGGTCGAAAACTGTAATCCCTCGGTTTTTTCGACAAAGTTAAGGTTCGAAAATAGCGATATAAAATTTTTTTTAAGCTATGACATTTAAGAGAAAACCATTCGGGGCTTGAAATAACTTTTTCTCTTAAGGATTAAATTATCGATAAGCTACGAACTACGTATCGGTTACGAACCGAGAAAATTTTAAGGACGTAGATTCAATTCGAATTTTCTAAGAATTGGGATTATTAAGTATCATACGATTAAACCTGAAATTTTGATTAGCTCAAGAGAAATCTTAAATGGACTGTAAGGGATAAATTGTTACGGACTCTGAACCTAAATTTGGCGGATTACCGGAAAATTCCCAAAATTGGTGATTTGGGACGGGAATATTTTTACGATAATTTTGGTATTAGAATTTTCCCGAATTAAGTTATAATCCTCCGAACGTTCATCTGATTTAAGCATAAACTGGCCAATTAGATTAATATCTTCCTAAGGGATTCATGAGGTGATGACAAGTGGCAAAACCCAAATCTTAGTCTAGATTGAGCCATTTAATGTTGTGACATAAGGGGTATGGTGCATTAGTACTTGTGACTTCCATTCCAAGCCAAACATTTATGATCATCTCTCTCCTCTCTTCATCCCATTTTCGAAAACACACTAAGGTAGAAGAAGAAGAAAATTGTTCAAGTCTTTCACTTGTGATCTAGAACTTCCACTCATTTTCTCCACTCAAGTGACCAAGTCTAGGTAAGACTTTAAGCTTTGATGGTTCATTCATCTCTAGAACTTAAGTGTTAATGTTAATGCATGAAAATATGGTTGTTATGTTGACATCTTTAGGATTTTTGGGTGAAGAACTCCAAGGAAGGCATCATCAACTTTTAAGTTTTAAAAGTCTTCTACAAAGGTAAGGAATCCCTTAAGTTGGCTCAATCACTTGAATATAAACAATTGCTAGGAAATTACACGGTTAGGAATTTTTACGTGATAATTATGTGTTATGTTATGGATCTATAAATTGGCTTCAAAATCCTTACTTTGATTTTTGGTAAATTCTAATATACATGTTACAACTATTTTATGCATGTATAGGTTGTATTCATGCCCATATAAATTTATACTTGTGAAATTATTGAGTAAAAACCAAACTAGTTTCCAGCAGTGACTTTCGAAAATTGTTGGGAAAAATTGGTAAGGCATTTTGACTCCAAATTTTGTAGACATGTAGATCAACACGTTTAGAACCTACATATAAAATTTCATAATGATCGGAGTAGTGTAAGTATGGTTTTTGCTCATTTCTCCAAAACTGGTCCAATGAGAAGAATATTTCGGACCAAGGGCAAAAAGGTAATTTTCTGTGTTAATTCGTGGACCAATATGACCAAAACTTTTTATGGACATCAAGTACTATGAGTTAGGGTTCTACCATAAAAATTTCAAGTGAAAAAGAGTTCGGGAACTATTTTTACCGGCCCGATCTTTCGAGTGTCGCCAGCAGAAACCTCCGACAGCGAGGCTGGACGCCTCGCGGACGCGCGCGTCCGCTGCGCGTCCGTAGGCGCCCAGCCTTCGGCACAGCCCGCTGGTGCGGCCAGTCGCGAGTCCGCGCGACGCGGACTCGTTTTCGACTTGTTCTTGACCCGGTTTTTCCCCGATGTTTTTAACCTTGAGTGTTGTGACGTTTTGAAAGCCTACGGGCATCCGGGTGAATGTTTTGAAGGCAAAATATTATATTTGTATATTTTACGAATTTGGGAAATAATTGTGCTTTGGAAATTATTATGACTCCTATGCTTGGATTTTCTGTGATGTGACTAATACTAACCTAAGTATGCGGGTCGGGAGGATATACTTGAGTGAGTTTTGGCTATGGAGTCGTGTGACTTAAACGTGGGTGATGTGTTCCCCACGTGTTAATTAAAGACGGGTGATGTGTTTCCCGTGTACGAATCAAAGATGGGTGATGTGTTCCCCACGTGATAATTAAGGATGGGTGATGTGTTCCCCATGTACGAGTCAAAGGTGGGTGATGTGTTCCCCACGTGTTACTTAAAGATGGGTGATGTGTTCCCCAGGTACGAATTAAAGGTGGGTGATGTGTTCCCCACGGGTGAAATTAAGTTGGGAGCTGTGTACTTCACTGGCAAGGTGTGAGAGCTAACCGTAAGATGTCCTAACATTAGAGGTGGGAGTTGTGTACCCCACGGGTGAATTAATGAACGTGTTATATGTTTGAATTACCGAGGATAAGTGAAACTGCTTGTTGTTAGAATGTTTGCAGGTCGATTGCGATTGATGGGTAATGTTATCTTGCCTTGCTATTACTGAAACCTATTTTTGAAACCTTTGTTTATATTCGAGTGATCATGGATATCCTTACTTAGCCGTCGTGCTAACTACACTTCGTTGTGTCATTTATTAGATGCAGTCTAGCGTGGGCCCCTATGGCCGATGAGCTCTGAATAGGATGGGAGTCAAGGTTGAAGATTACTCTATCCTAGAATAGACACTCTGTAAGGATTATTTCCATATGTACATATCTGGATATTGATATGGTTATTTGAGGTTGTAAGTTTAGCCTTAGCGTTTAGGTATAGGAAAGATACCTAAGCGTGGCGGTAACACCCAGTTTTCTGCTAGTTAGACGCTTCCGCAATGTATTATATTTTAAGGATTTTGTAATAAATCTAAGATGTGAAAATTGGGGTGTTACAAAAACATACGAAACAACTATTATGGCGATTCCGGAAAATGACTTACGGAAATTTTCCCGTAAGTCATTTTCCGGAAAAATGAAATGATTTTCCTTGGTCAACGGAAATGAAATGATTTTTCCGTTGACCACATTTTCTGGACGTTGCCAAACACAGAAAACTCGGAAAACATTTTCCGGAAACCATTTTACGGGTTACCAAACACACCCTAAAGTAGAAAGTAAAGTGTAACAATGAAAACAGAGCATGACATTGAATATGATCTGATCATAAATGACATATATAAAGTTGAAGATGAACTATCAATTACAAATTCTATCAAATTAAAATCAACAAGTCTACAACACACTACAACAAATAGCAGCTTCTCTGATCTTTGGCCTTTCTGGGCATCTCAGAAGTTTGAAGCAGCCACACCACAACATAAGCAAATTAAAATAACGACCACAGCTAAAACATAACAACAAATACGATAAACACCCAACTGCTGACTTACCTGCAAAATATGTTATAAAATAAGAGTCGTCATCATTAATATAAACGCCACATTTTCGAATAATACAACTTTCTCCATGAAAAAAAGCACAATGGAATCTATTTATTTGGTGTATATTGTAGCAGAGTTACCTTAATCAATTGGTATCACACAAAACTTTATTGAATTTGTATTATTGACTAAAGCAATCTTTTTTATTTATTTAGTTATTGCCTATACTAATTTGGGTTTGAGAGTAGAAGAATTTTTAAGCTCAACATCAATAGTATATGTAATCATTAAATTCATATTGACTAAAAATATATACTCCCTCCGTCCTATTTTATGTGTCTGGTTCGAATAACGAGGCTCGGCTGAAGTTATTTTTAATTCAAATTTTTATAATATTAAGTTTAGTATTAATATATAAAATTTATATATTTAAAAACTACACTAAAAGTACTATACACAAAAACTCAAATTTAAAAATAAGTAAAAAGAAATAAAGAAAACAAACAAAGACAGATAAAATGGGACAGAAGGAGTAGCATTTGAGAGAAGATTAACCTGTTCCGTTTAACTGAAATGCCATTTAACACTTTGTTGAAAGTGATCTCCAGACATTTGAAATATGCATAGCGCCAAGATGTCTTGAACAATAGAGTACAAAATACTCCAATGAATCCAACAAAGAAACCAGGTCCCAAACCAGTGTAGAACCACATCAAAAACTCATGATCATCATTGGTTATTAATTTGGTTTCTGTAGGTTGATTAACAAATGAAGGTTTCTCATCACCAGGACAACTCTTCAAAAGCGGGACACCACAAAGTCCTTTGTTCACAATGTAAATGGATGGATCATCGAGGGTCTGGAGTTGATGCCCCGCTGGTATTCTTCCATATAACTTGTTAAATGATAGATTCAGATAGCTCAAAAAGTTCAAAGATGATAAGCTTTGAAGAATGGGACCGGAGAGTGCATTCCTTGACAAATCAAGAGATTCAATTTTGCTCAGACTGCCAATTGTTTGAGGGATAGTCCCACTCAAATAATTTCCAGAAAGATTTAGATTATTCAATGCACGCAAACTCATCACTTCTAATGGGATCTCTCCAGTGATATGATTCCCCGAAAGGTCAATGGAATTAAGAAATCTAATGTTTCTAGTATACTCCAATTTCAATCCTTTTATATCTTCATGAATGTTTTCCTCATAAAAAGATGAGTTGAAGATACTAGAGCCATCTACTGAGTCACTAACCATTGCAGTGAAGTTGTTGAAACACCGAGGGATAGGCCCAGATATATTGTTATTTGCCAAGTTCAACAACTGAAGAGCTTTCAGAAAACACAATTGAAATGGAATATCGCCAAAGAATTTATTTTTCTTAAAATTAAGAAACTTCAAACTTAAGAGGTTTTCTTCGATCCAAGGGGGAATAACATCCATTAATCCATTTTCACTTAAATCTAAGGTGACCAAACTTCCTAAATTTTGCAAGCTTGAAGGGAATCCCCCTTCAAATTTGTTGTTCTGCAAGTGCAGAGAGAAGAGGTTACTGAGAGATCCCAATGAACTTGGAATGTGACCAAATAAATGGTTATTCCCCAAATCTAAAAATTCCAACTCTTGTAGTTTTCCAAAGCACGAAGGTATTTCTCCAGACAACTTATTTGAAGAAATATCAACGATCTTTTAAATCGCATAACCACTTTGACATCTCACCACTCAAATGATTGTCTGAAAGATAGATCCTCCCTAGACTACCTTGCTTTGATTCATTCATGTGACCTTCAACACTCATGGGAGTTCTCCTCTAATATCATTTTTAGAGAGATCTATAGTACTGGAAGTCCAGAATAAATTTCCAAACCAATCAGGGATATCATCTAAGATGCTTGAATTGGACATGGATAGGGAATAAGCTTTTGTTTGGGTACGAAGCTATTGTGGAAAGTGAGGGCCAACTTTGACTGAATCCATTACAATCGCTTCCAATTGAAAAGGAGGAACCCAATTGGAGCTTACATTAAGAAATAATGAATTTTCAGATATTCCTAATACTCTGAGATTGGTAAGTTTTGAAAAATGTGATTCAGAGAGAATGCCCTGGAAGGAATTATTGGTTATATATAAAGTGTCAAGGTTTGAAAGTTGTCCAAGACTTGTGGGTTGGTAATGTTAAGGTTACAGGAATGCAAGTTTAAAGAAGAGAGAGATACAAGTTTATTGATTGTGCCAAATAAATTTTCACTTCATTGAATGAAAACTGTCGACATGTCAAGGCTTTTTAGTGAAGAAAGGTTGGCCAACCAATCCAAGTTATTCGTAACTAACTCATTATTTACAGCCCACCAATGAATGTCACGTGGTGCCCTTCCAAGGTCGAGATACTCTAGCCTGGAAAGATTCCCAAGATGCAAGGGAATATTTCCCACAAAACCAGAGCTTGACAAGTTAAGATACCTCAAGTTTTTGAAAGATCCCAAGAATTCAGGAATTTGGATCTCAGAGAAAATGTTCAAGCTTAAATCAAGGTAATTCAAATATGTCAAGTTGATTAGAGAATGACTAATCTCACCTCTCAAGCAGTTGTCGCAATAGTTTGGGAAATTACCTTTGGAATCATCATCTTCATCATATGTAACTGGGTTATGTAAGTCAAGCTTCCAAACATGACCAGTTACGGAGCCACAAAAAACTCCTTCCCATGCACAACAATCAAGACCGGTCCATGAAGAGAGACGGTTTGATGTATCGATTAGGCTGTTCTTGAACCTGAGAAGAGCAACTCGTTCCACTTCAATGCAGCTAGCATTATATGAGTAACAATACTCAAATTTGCAAATGAATAGAAGAAAAACAAGCAGCAGCATAATATTACAAGTATTATGTTTCATGGTGGGCTGAATGTGAATATAATAATCTTTGACAAGTGTTTAGAGTTTTGTTTATGGGAGCAATATATATAGAAGGAGCCTATGTTAGGCTTCACACTTCTTATGCTAAATCCTACTTAAACATAATATTTTGTATTATTATTATTATGTAAAAACAATTTATTAATACACACATATTATTATAGTAATTATATACATATAAATTTACCTATAATAATATATCTTGTACTACACATGCATTCAAATTATAGATATCTTTTTCAAACATTTATCATTTATGAGTTAATTCCTTAACATCTAGTTTTACTTAAAACATCCCATCTTTTGTGGTCACGAGAATCAACAATTAGCTGTTACAATATTTTAGAATTAATTTTATTAATAATGATGACTAGGTTAAACTAATTCTAACCAACAAACTAAGATAAACATGAATAATAATATAATTATATAATTTATAAAACATTAAGATACAATTTTAGTAGTAGTAAAGGAATTTAAGCAAACACCTGATATGCAAAGAATTCAAATACGAAAAAAAATAAATTTGAACACTAAAATATTATTATTAAATCAGAATATAATTTAGCAGTATAAACTGATATCATATCTATCACAAAAGAATTCTTCGGAAACTAATATTGTTTAAATTAGTTGAGAGATTTGCAATAAAAAAAGAGTAATATGAAGTATTTTGGTTATGCAGTGTGTAAAGAAATATGCACTAAAGTTGCACTTGCCCAATTTTCACGGTACGGTGTGCAATTTGTGGTTTTAATTTTTTGGGTCAAACAGAGCATTTGAAAAGATATAAATCACAGTGACTCAATGACTCAGCAGACATATCAAATGCAGTGTGTACAGGTGATATGTCCGCTTTAAACATAATGCTCATATTGTCAATGTCGAGATTCAAACATTGATCTCTTCTTCTAAATACTATTTACTGAACTAGTGAATTAAGTCCGTGCAGGCACTATTGATGTTCTGTCTAAATACTATAAGAAGTAAACTTGACTACGCCAGGGATGCAAGACTTCGTTGGTCTAGTCTACTACACCATCATATCATGTGTTTCACACCAAAACCAATGTTTTTTTTTTTTTTTGAGAAAACCAATATTTATACTAACCAACTTAATATATTAAACTTACGTTACTTTTGCCAACTACTCTGTAGTATAATGATACATCTGTTATTATTATAATTGAGTGGTCAAATAATCAAACTCTCGTAATTGGGACATTAATTCTTTGGACTGAAAAGATTGAAAAAGTATAAAACAAATGCTACCAAATCATGGGTGTTTCAGAAATATCTAAGTAGCTTTTTGGTTGGAGATATAAATAATCATTAGAACTTAGACTCAAGCTAATGAATATGAATAATTGTAAGACTTATCATTATTTGCCAGCGATATTCTTATTACCGCTAAAATTGCAAATTTATTTTAATTAGTAATATATATGTAAAAACTACAACCACCAAAACATAATTATACAATTTATAAAATATTAAGATAAAATTTTAGTAGTAGTAAAGGAATTTAATCCAACACCTGATATGCGCAGAAATCAAATACAAATTAAATATAAAACTTAACAGTAAAATATTGTTATTAGATCAGAATATTTAGCAGTATAAACTGATATCACAAAAGAATTCTTCAGAAACTAATATTGTTTAAATTAGATGAAAGATTTGGATTAAAAAAAAAAAAACAAACAAAGGTACTTTGAAGTACTTTTGATTGTGCAGTGTCTAAAGAAATATGCATTAAAGTAAGTTGCACAATTCCTTCCCAAATTTTCACGGTACGATGTGCATGCATTATTTCTCCTCCAACAATTTCATAGCAAAAATACAATGTATCTTTTGGAGGATATCATGACCAAGACTTTGTGAAAATAGTTAGTCTAGTCTATTTTGTTTGCTTCTTCTTTTCTTCATAACTTTTAAAATATTATTGGACGTTTGGTTGGAAGAAAGTATAATTCTATATTCTCACCTAACTTCACTTAATTCTGAAAACAAGTAATTATTTTTCTTTGGGTCACACTTGTGTGAGATCGTCTCACGGATCCTTATTCGTGAGTCGGGTCGGGTCGGGTCGAAACATCATGCAAATGTCATACTTATATGTGCAAATGTCATACTTATATGATCAAATATAATACTAATCAAGAATACAATTTTTCTTACTTATAAGAGAAAAAGTAATACATTTTTCATAATAAGTAATTTTTTGTTACTTATATGTGCAAATGTCATACTTATATGCTCAAATGTAATACTTTTAAATCGAAACGTAAAAGTATTGTATTTTCCCTTAAAAGTATTACATTTACCCTTATAAGTAACAAAATTTTTATTCCTGATTAGTATTACATTTGAGCATATAAGTATGACATTTGTGCATATAAATATTACATTTGCATATTGACCCGACCCGTCTCACGATGAGACGGTCTCACACAAGTTTTTGTCTTTTTCTTTTGGTGGGAAAAAATTGTGATTCCGCAAATTACAATTCCCTTATTTTCATTGAATTAGAGTGCAATGCACCCTTAGTATTTCAATTATATTCCTAATTATACATAATTCCAAAAGAAAGTAAACGTTATTATATACTAGTATTTTCTCCCGTGCGTTGCACGGAATGAATTTGTTATAATATTTTAAGAATATTTGGATCGATATACAATTATAAAAATTATAACATCGAATATTATGGAATTGATAAAATTGGTTGGATTGGTTATGTTTTCTGATGCTTTCTTTGCTTGAATTAGAGCAAATAATTATCCAATTACCTGTGCAATTCACAGATAAATTTTTTTTATTTATTTAGATAATAAAATTGAAGAAAATTATTTTTAAAAAAATTTAACCTTGAACATGTATATTTATTTGATTATAAGATTAGTGCAAAAGTATCACTCAATTAATTGAATAATATATGACTTGTTTGTTTACAATTATCTTAAAAAGATCGATATTTAATACTACATATAACTTAAGTAATTATATTATTACAAAAAAAATATGGAAAAATGAAAAATAATTTAAATTTAATTATTACGGAGTATAAAAATAAATTCAACGACCAATATTTAGCTTAATTACCATAATAATTATTAGGCAATTATTATTAGTCAATTACACTAAATTAATTATTTTTCGTGAATAGGAATATCAATTTGTATATACAAAAATTATTATTATTATATATTAAATATATATGTTCGATCTTCTGCAGTGTTCATGTTTCACGTGTACTAATTAATTTGATCAAGGACATCTAAAGTTGGTGAGAGGATTGCTCAACATTCTAGTTAATAAATATTAATTATTATGGAGTAGTATTTATTAATATAATTAATAATTAATATAATTAATTAATTAATATTTAATTCATATAATTATAATAATATAATTGCCGATTATATTTCCAATGAAATATTAATATATTTATTTATTTTTCCTAATATTTTAATTTCCTTTTGAATATATTCATTTCCTTTTTCCTTTATAAAAAGAATTATTGATTGTCATTCTTTTTTCCTTCATAATTTTTCCTAACATTTCATTTATTGGTTACTAATTCTTTTATAGGGAAAGCTATGCTATATTTTCAGTGAAATATTAATATATTCATTTCGTTTTTCCTAATATTTCATTTCATTTTAAATATATTCATTTCATTTTTCTTTCATAAAAAGAATTAATATTGATTTCCATTCCTTTTTCCTTCATAATTTTTTCCTAATATTTCATTTGTTGGTTACTAATTTTTTCATATGGAAAGCTGTGTTATATTTTCAGTGATTTGTGGTATTGACGTTACTAATGTGGTTTACGAGATCGCTATCGCTCGTGCCCTTGAGGCGGAGCAGGAGTTTGAAAAGGTTATTAATATATTCATTTCGTTTTTCCTAATATTTCATTTCTTTATAAATATATTCATTTCCATTTTCCTTCATAAAAAATTAATATTCATTTCCATTCTTTATTCCTTCATAAATTTTTCCTAATATTTCATTTGGTGGTTACTAATTTGTTCGTAGAGAAAGTTGTGTTATATTTCCAGTGAAATATTAATATGTTCATTTCATTTTTCTTAATATTTCATTTCCTTTTGAATATATTCATTTCCTTTTTCCGTCATAAAAAGAATTAATATTATTTTACATTCCTTTTTCCTTTATAATTTTTTCCTAATCATTCATTTGGTGGTTACTAATTTTTTCGTAGGGAAAAGTTGTGTTATATTTTCAATGAAATATTAATATATTCATTTCATTTTTCATAATATTCCATTTTCCTTTGAGTATATTAATTTCGTTTTTCCTTTCATCAAAAGAATTAATATTGCTTTCCATTCCTTTTTCCTGATAATTGCCAATTAATTGGCCTGATTCCTTGCCAATTAGTAAGAAAAAATTAATAACAGATTCCCGTGTAATATTCATTTCCTTTTCGTTCATAAAAATTTAATATTAATTTCCATATGATTAAAAGTAATATAATTATAAAAATATAATTTTTGAATATATTTTCAATGAAATATTAATAAATTCATTTTGTTTTTCCTTCTAAATAATTTATATATTTATAATTATAATATAATTGTCGATTATATTTCCAGTGAAATATGAATATATTCATTTCCATTTCTTTTTCGTTCATATTTGTTTTTCTAATATTTCATCTGGTGTTTACTAATTTTTGCATAGGGAAAGCTATGTTATATTTATAGTGAATTTTTATTATTAATCTCTTTTTCCATTTGACCTGATTCCAGTGCCAATTAGTAACATTAGTAACATAATATTAATAAAAGATTCTCATGTGTAATATTTATTTCCTTTTTCATTCATAAAAAGATTTTAATATTCATTTCCATATAATTAATAAGTAATACAGTTATAAAAATATAATTGCCAATTATATTTCCCATGAAATATTAATATATCCATTTTCTTTTTTCCTTCATAAATATTAATATGATTAATATAATTATAATAATTTAATTGTCGAAATAAATTCATTTCTTTTTTCATTCAATTTTCAATGAAATATTAATATTAATTTACTTTTTCAAATGGCCTAAATTCCGTACCGTTTAATTTTTAGTTAATTATTTTTTTAATATTAGGGCAATATAAGTCCTTACTCCAACCACTACTCCGACAAAAGGGAACGTGAAATTGGAATGAGGAACATACAAAGGCAGTACAAGAACTTAAGAGACTATGCCAAAATATATCACCAGTAACACTTCCGAGGGAAGATGATAAACTATTCGTCTATACAGACGCTAGTGATAAATATTGGTCAACCGTCCTATGTTTACAAAGGAAAAAAGAAGACGGTACATATGACCATATCGAACAAGTGATCAGATACGCTAACAGAGTGTGGTCTGAAAGCAAGGAGAGATGGTCAACTTTTGATAAATAACTTAGGGCAATTGTTTTAGCCTTAAGAGAATTTAAATTATATTGTCAAGTAAAAGAATTTACTTTAAGGACAGATTCATTATCGGTAATATGATTCTTAAAAAGAGACCCACAAAAAGATAATAAATTCTCTGGTAAAAATGAGCGAGATAAAATATTTATCCGATCGCATTAATGGATGAAGATAGAACACATTAGTGGAACACGAAATGTGATTGTAGATAATTTCACTAGAGAAATAATTCCTGAAAATCATACTATTATACCAAATATTGATGTTTTAGCTTATTAATGCAGGAAATGGCCAGCATGGACACCTCATCCTCCTCAACATCCGCCCAGAAGCGGAAGCTCGAAGTCGAGCTAAAGACGGCAGAACTTCAAGTTGAGTTAGCAAAACTCCAGGCAAAAGAAGCTGAGGATAAAAAGGAACAAGCAACTGGACGATTCCTGCTACCTCACAATTTTAAAGAAATTGTGGAAAGGGAAGCCACATCCAGGCTTATCGCTATAGGCCAGATAAGGCAACCAAGGCCCTATGAGCCTAGTGAAAAGAAAAAGGCAAAGATTCCCAGGCAAAATCCTTACGGATGGCCAAAACTGGCAAGACCCGAGAGCATCGAAGACTTGGCTAACAAGTCAATTATGATTGAGGATGAAAAGCCCTCAAATCTCAAGCCTGAAAGGCCGCCAAAGCCCGAGAAAGTTGGGCTGGGGTATCTAAAACAAACTAGATATGTTCTAAGCCCAAATAATGTTCAAAAATGGAGGGTAACGAACAAGAGCTGCAGAATAAGCGAGGAGCAGACTGAGATCCTCGAGTGCAATTGGAATCACTTGTGCGCAGGAACAAAAAGTCCAATTCCTAATCGAAGGATCGAAAAAGAGTTTGTGCGATTGAATAAGATTCTTGAAGGAAAAATGGAGATTTACAAAAAACCCCGCATCTATAGCACTGAAGTTCCCGAAAGAATCAAGGCACAGGAGGAATGTGACATTTCTCGATTCGAGAGAGAAGATATGTTCGGGGCAACGTTCTTTGAAAAAGTACTATATCCAGGACATTTTGCCCAGATGGACAGGTCAATAAAAGCATTCCAGGCAATAAATTGGGGAGACACAAAACAATTGTTGTCTCTATTTGTTAAAAAGGATGAGGTCGATCTCTTATCAACAAAGATTGATATTAGGTCAAGAAACTATGGGTCTAACACCATGGAAATTCATGATGCAATTCCTAGAGATGTAGCGTCCAGCCTCTTTGGTGAAGGGCTGATAGGTTTCCTAAGAGGAAAGGATGCCCAAGTTAGCCTAGACTGGCTAACCTATTTCGTAGAATAACGAGAATTTTGTGACAGCGATTGGTTAGAAATAATCGCAACACCAAAACGTTACATAAATCGTACATGTATATGGCGTAACATCCAAGAGGTCCAGGATAAACCAGCAATGGTTGAACCATCCAGAACCAGTATCAAACCTGTGAGCCCCATACGGAGAGGGCTAGGTATTGTGAAGTTGGGGATGCACTAACAGTGATCCATACATTACAAGTAGATCTAATGAATTGCTTCATTTTTGAAAAAGAAAGCATAATTTGGCATGATTCAGGAGAAGTTCTCTATCTTTGTAAAGAAGATCATAAAGAAAACTATCTTATGGCCAGAATGATCAACAAGTGGCATGATAAAGCAATTTCCATAATAGAAGAAGGAAGGGGGATGGTCGATAGTGTTGAAATTTACTGCGTCCTTTGGAATAAAAACGACGACGGTGTGGAAGATGCTTATCTTCAAGGAGGAGCAAGCGACAAGAAAACAATATGGAAACGTGAATTCTGAAGACTCCTGCGGAGCCACGAGGAGAAAGCCAAGATTCCCGCATAGACCGGCGCGCCGAGAAGATAGGCTTTACAGAAAAGATGGGATCTCTACAGATCCCACTCCCTTAAAGTGTGTGCCAACAGATATAATGTAATATTTTATTTTATCAGTCTTGTCAAAGGAGTTGTCCGTTTATGACACTCCCCTACTATACTATAAATAAGAGGGCTGATGTTCACTAGGAACACACCCGAAAATAGATAGCAAAAATCTGTAAGTTGTTCTCTCTCTCTCTGAAGAATCTCAAGTGTATTCTCTCCTAGCCAAGGTCTGTCGGGGTAATCCCCTAAGGTCCGAAGTTCCGATGGCCAGTCCATCTGGAGGACTTCGATAGTGTGTTTGTTAATTATCGTTATGAAATAAATAACTACTGGGATATCTCTGCTAGCGTGTTTCATTCCTACCTTAAATTTCCTTACTGATTATATAAGCCCTGAAATTTTCATGTTTATCACTGTTTTTATATTCATATTTGTAAGAAAACTAGTGATTTAGGCCATAAACAATATAAACAAAAACACCAATGTGAAAAATAAGGCCGTTCACCATTATGTTGATTAAGGCGTTTAGGCCGATAATAGTACATTGTGTGGAGGAAATGTTTTGTTGTGCTTAATAAACTGGTAGAAGTAGAGAACATGAAATTGACAAGGGAACTGAAAACGTGGTAAGGGAAATTAGGATTTTAGGGTTTAGGGTGACACATGTCAGCATGAGGTTTCCTTACACCCGCCGGGATAACCTCATGCTGACACATGTCACCCTAAACCCTAAACCCTAAAACCCCAATTTCCCTTACCACGTTTTCAGTTCCCTTGTCAATTTCATATTTTATACTTCTACCAGTTTATTAGGCACAACAAAACATTTCCTCCACACAGTGTACTATTATCGGCCTAAATCCCTTAATCAACATAACGGCTAACGGCCTTATTTTCCACATTGGAGTTTTTATTTATATTGTTTATGGCCTAAATCACTAGTTTTCGTACAAATATGAATATAAAAACAGTGATAAACATGAAAATTTCAGGGCTTATAGAATCAGTAAGGAAATTTAAGGCAGGAATGAAACACGCTAGCAGAGATATCCCAACAGTTATTTATTTCACGATAATTAAACAAACACACTATCGAAGTCCTCCAGTTGGACTGGCCATCGGAACTTCGGATCTTAGGGGATTACCCCGACATACCTTGAGCTAGGAGGGAATACACTTGAGAGTCTTCAGAGAGAGA